>NC_139353.1:146973539-147098503 GCF_055883805.1 Amblyomma maculatum
GTTGGTATGTATACATTCTAAAACAGCGCAAAAGAACAGGGACGAGAGAACGAAACGTACAACACGAGCTTTGCATGGAAAAGGGCTTTTTGTACGAGAAATGAAATCTGCCAAAATAGAAGCCTGGGCGAGTTGGTATGTATACATTCTAAAACAGCGCAAAAGAACAGGGATGAGAGAACAAAACGTACAACACGAGCGCTGCATGGAAAAGGGCCCTTTGTACGAGAAATGAAATCTGCCAAAATAGAAGCCTGGGCGAGTTGGTATGTATACATTCTAAAACAGCGCAAAAGAACAGGGACGAGAGAACGAAACGTACAACACGAGCGCTGCATGGAAAAGGGCCCTTTGTACGAGAAATGAAATCTGCCAAAATAGAAGCCTGGGCGAGTTGGTATGTATACATTCTAAAACAGCGCAAAAGAACAGGGATGAGAGAACGAAACGTACAACACGAGCGCTGCATGGAAAAGGGCCCTTTGTACGAGAAATGAAATCTGCCAAAATAGAAGCCTGGGCGAGTTGGTATGTATACATTCTAAAACAGCGCAAAAGAACAGGGACGAGAGAACGAAACGTACAACACGAGCGCTGCATGGAAAAGGGCCCTTTGTACGAGAAATGAAATCTGCCAAAATAGAAGCCTGGGCGAGTTGGTATGTATACATTCTAAAACAGCGCAAAAGAACAGGGACGAGAGAACGAAACGTACAACACGAGCGCTGCATGGAAAAGGGCCCTTTGTACGAGAAATGAAATCTGCCAAAATAGAAGCCTGGGCGAGTTGGTATGTATACATTCTAAAACAGCGCAAAAGAACAGGGACGAGAGAACGAAACGTACAACACGAGCGCTGCATGGAAAAGGGCCCTTTGTACGAGAAATGAAATCTGCCAAAATAGAAGCCTGGGCGAGTTGGTATGTATACATTCTAAAACAGCGCAAAAGAACAGGGACGAGAGAACGAAACGTACAACACGAGCGCTGCATGGAAAAGGGCCCTTTGTACGAGAAATGAAATCTGCCAAAATAGAAGCCTGGGCGAGTTGGTATGTATACATTCTAAAACAGCGCAAAAAAACAGGGACGAGAGAACGAAACGTACAACACGAGCGCTGCATGGAAAAGGGCCCTTTGTACGAGAAATGAAATCTGCCAAAATAGAACCTGGGCGAGTTGGTATGTATACATTCTAAAACAGCGCAAAAGAACAGGGACGAGAGAACGAAACGTACAACACGAGCGCTGCATGGAAAAGGGCCCTTTGTACGAGAAATGAAATCTGCCAAAATAGAAGCCTGGGCGAGTTGGTATGTATACATTCTAAAACAGCGCAAAAGAACAGGGACGAGAGAACGAAACGTAAACACGAGCGCTGCATGGAAAAGGGCCCTTTGTACGAGAAATGAAATCTGCCAAAATAGAAGCCTGGGCGAGTTGGTATGTATACATTCTAAAACAGCGCAAAAGAACAGGGACGAGAGAACGAAACGTACAACACGAGCGCTACATGGAAAAGGGCCCTTTGTACGAGAAATGAAATCTGCCAAAATAGAAGCATGGGCGAGTTGGTATGTATACATTCTAAAACAGCGCAAAAGAACAGGGACGAGAGAACGAAACGTACAACACGAGCGCTGCATGGAAAAGGGCCCTTTGTACGAGAAATGAAATCTGCCAAAATAGAAGCCTGGGCAAGTTGGTATGTATACATTCTAAAACAGCGCAAAAGAACAGGGACGAGAGAACGAAACGTACAACACGAGCGCTGCATGGAAAAGGGCCCTTTGTACGAGAAATGAAATCTGCCAAAATAGAAGCCTGGGCGAGTTGGTATGTATACATTTTAAAACAGCGCAAAAGAACAGGGACGAGAGAACGAAACGTACAACACGAGCGCTGCATGGAAAAGGGCCCTTTGTACGAGAAATGAAATCTGCCAAAATAGAAGCCTGGGCGAGTTGGTATGTATACATTCTAAAACAGCGCAAAAGAACAGGGACGAGAGAACGAAACGTACAACACGAGCGCTGCATGGAAAAGGGCCCTTTGTACGAGAAATGAAATCTGCCAAAATAGAAGCCTGGGCGAGTTGGTATGTATACATTCTAAAACAGCGCAAAAGAACAGGGACGAGAGAACGAAACGTACAACACGAGCGCTGCATGGAAAAGGGCCCTTTGTACGAGAAATGAAATCTGCCAAAATAGAAGCCTGGGCTAGTTGGTATGTATACATTCTAAAACAGCGCAAAAGAACAGGGATGAGAGAACAAAACGTACAACACGAGCGCTGCATGGAAAAGGGCCCTTTGTACGAGAAATGAAATCTGCCAAAATAGAAGCCTGGGCGAGTTGGTATGTATACATTCTAAAACAGCGCAAAAGAACAGGGACGAGAGAACGAGACGTACAACACGAGCGCTGCATGGAAAAGGGCCCTTTGTACGAGAAATGAAATCTGCCAAAATAGAAGCCTGGGCGAGTTGGTATGTATACATTCTAAAACAGCGCAAAAGAACAGGGACGAGAGAACGAAACGTACAACACGAGCGCTGCATGGAAAAGGGCCCTTTGTACGAGTGATGAAATCTGCCAAAATAGAAGCCTGGGCGAGTTGGTATGTATACATTCTAAAACAGCGCAAAAGAACAGGTACGAGAGAACGAGACGTACAACACGAGCGCTGCATGGAAAAGGGCCCTTTGTACGAGAAATGAAATCTGCCAAAATAGAAGCCTGGGCGAGTTGGTATGTATACATTCTAAAACAGCGCAAAAGAACAGGGACGAGAGAACGAAATGTACAACACGAGCGCTGCATGGAAAAGGGCCCTTTGTACGAGAAATGAAATCTGCCAAAATAGAAGCCTGGGCGAGTTGGTATGTATACATTCTAAAACAGCGCAAAAGAACAGGGACGAGAGAACGAAACGTACAACACGAGCGCTGCATGGAAAAGGGCCCTTTGTACGAGAAATGAAATCTGCCAAAATAGAAGCCTGGGCGAGTTGGTATGTATACATTCTAAAACAGCGCAAAAGAACAGGGACGAGAGAACGAAACGTACAACACGAGCGCTGCATGGAAAAGGGCCCTTTATACGAGAAATGAAATCTGCCAAAATAGAAGCATGGGCGAGTTGGTATGTATACATTCTAAAACAGCGCAAAAGAACAGGGACGAGAGAACGAAACGTACAACACGAGCGCTGCATGGAAAAGGGCCCTTTGTACGAGAAATGAAATCTGCCAAAATAGAAGCCTGGGCGAGTTGGTATGTATACATTCTAAAACAGCGCAAAAGAACAGGGACGAGAGAACGAAACGTACAACACGAGCGCTGCATGGAAAAGGGCCCTTTGTACGAGAAATGAAATCTGCCAAAATAGAAGCCTGGGCGAGTTGGTATGTATACATTCTAAAACAGCGCAAAAGAACAGGGACGAGAGAACGAAACGTACAACACGAGCGCTGCATGGAAAAGGGCCCTTTGTACGAGAAATGAAATCTGCCAAAATAGAAGCCTGGGCTAGTTGGTATGTATACATTCTAAAACAGCGCAAAAGAACAGGGACGAGAGAACGAAACGTACAACACGAGCGCTGCATGGAAAAGGGCCCTTTGTACGAGAAATGAAATCTGCCAAAATAGAAGCCTGGGCGAGTTGGTATGTATACATTCTAAAACAGCGCAAAAGAACAGGGACGAGAGAACGAGACGTACAACACGAGCGCTGCATGGAAAAGGGCCCTTTGTACGAGAAATGAAATCTGCCAAAATAGAAGCCTGGGCGAGTTGGTATGTATACATTCTAAAACAGCGCAAAAGAACAGGGACGAGAGAACGAAACGTACAACACGAGCGCTGCATGGAAAAGGGCCCTTTGTACGAGAAATGAAATCTGCCAAAATAGAAGCCTGGGCGAGTTGGTATGTATACATTCTAAAACAGCGCAAAAGAACAGGGACGAGAGAACGAAACGTACAACACGAGCGCTGCATGGAAAAGGGCCCTTTGTACGAGAAATGAAATCTGCCAAAATAGAAGCCTGGGCAAGTTGGTATGTATACATTCTAAAACAGCGCAAAAGAACAGGGATGAGAGAACAAAACGTACAACACGAGCGCTGCATGGAAAAGGGCCCTTTGTACGAGAAATGAAATCTGCCAAAATAGAAGCCTGGGCGAGTTGGTATGTACACATTCTAAAACAGCGCAAAAGAACAGGGACGAGAGAACGAGACGTACAACACGAGCGCTGCATGGAAAAGGGCCCTTTGTACGAGAAATGAAATCTGCCAAAATAGAAGCCTGGGCGAGTTGGTATGTATACATTCTAAAACAGCGCAAAAGAACAGGGACGAGAGAACGAAACGTACAACACGAGCGCTGCATGGAAAAGGGCCCTTTATACGAGAAATGAAATCTGCCAAAATAGAAGCCTGGGCGAGTTGGTATGTATACATTCTAAAACAGCGCAAAAGAACAGGGACGAGAGAACGAGACGTACAACACGAGCGCTGCATGGAAAAGGGCCCTTTGTACGAGAAATGAAATCTGCCAAAATAGAAGCCTGGGCGAGTTGGTATGTATACATTCTAAAACAGCGCAAAAGAACAGGGACGAGAGAACGAAACGTACAACACGAGCGCTGCATGGAAAAGGGCCCTTTGTACGAGTGATGAAATCTGCCAAAATAGAAGCCTGGGCGAGTTGGTATGTATACATTCTAAAACAGCGCAAAAGAACAGGTACGAGAGAACGAGACGTACAACACGAGCGCTGCATGGAAAAGGGCCCTTTGTACGAGAAATGAAATCTGCCAAAATAGAAGCCTGGGCGAGTTGGTATGTATACATTCTAAAACAGCGCAAAAGAACAGGGACGAGAGAACGAAATGTACAACACGAGCGCTGCATGGAAAAGGGCCCTTTGTACGAGAAATGAAATCTGCCAAAATAGAAGCCTGGGCGAGTTGGTATGTATACATTCTAAAACAGCGCAAAAGAACAGGGACGAGAGAACGAAACGTACAACACGAGCGCTGCATGGAAAAGGGCCCTTTGTACGAGAAATGAAATCTGCCAAAATAGAAGCCTGGGCGAGTTGGTATGTATACATTCTAAAACAGCGCAAAAGAACAGGGACGAGAGAACGAAACGTACAACACGAGCGCTGCATGGAAAAGGGCCCTTTATACGAGAAATGAAATCTGCCAAAATAGAAGCATGGGCGAGTTGGTATGTATACATTCTAAAACAGCGCAAAAGAACAGGGACGAGAGAACGAAACGTACAACACGAGCGCTGCATGGAAAAGGGCCCTTTGTACGAGAAATGAAATCTGCCAAAATAGAAGCCTGGGCGAGTTGGTATGTATACATTCTAAAACAGCGCAAAAGAACAGGGACGAGAGAACGAAACGTACAACACGAGCGCTGCATGGAAAAGGGCCCTTTGTACGAGAAATGAAATCTGCCAAAATAGAAGCCTGGGCGAGTTGGTATGTATACATTCTAAAACAGCGCAAAAGAACAGGGACGAGAGAACGAAACGTACAACACGAGCGCTGCATGGAAAAGGGCCCTTTGTACGAGAAATGAAATCTGCCAAAATAGAAGCCTGGGCTAGTTGGTATGTATACATTCTAAAACAGCGCAAAAGAACAGGGACGAGAGAACGAAACGTACAACACGAGCGCTGCATGGAAAAGGGCCCTTTGTACGAGAAATGAAATCTGCCAAAATAGAAGCCTGGGCGAGTTGGTATGTATACATTCTAAAACAGCGCAAAAGAACAGGGACGAGAGAACGAGACGTACAACACGAGCGCTGCATGGAAAAGGGCCCTTTGTACGAGAAATGAAATCTGCCAAAATAGAAGCCTGGGCGAGTTGGTATGTATACATTCTAAAACAGCGCAAAAGAACAGGGACGAGAGAACGAAACGTACAACACGAGCGCTGCATGGATAAGGGCCCTTTGTACGAGAAATGAAATCTGCCAAAATAGAAGCCTGGGCGAGTTGGTATGTATACATTCTAAAACAGCGCAAAAGAACAGGGACGAGAGAACGAAACGTACAACACGAGCGCTGCATGGAAAAGGGCCCTTTGTACGAGAAATGAAATCTGCCAAAATAGAAGCCTGGGCAAGTTGGTATGTATACATTCTAAAACAGCGCAAAAGAACAGGGATGAGAGAACAAAACGTACAACACGAGCGCTGCATGGAAAAGGGCCCTTTGTACGAGAAATGAAATCTGCCAAAATAGAAGCCTGGGCGAGTTGGTATGTACACATTCTAAAACAGCGCAAAAGAACAGGGACGAGAGAACGAGACGTACAACACGAGCGCTGCATGGAAAAGGGCCCTTTGTACGAGAAATGAAATCTGCCAAAATAGAAGCCTGGGCGAGTTGGTATGTATACATTCTAAAACAGCGCAAAAGAACAGGGACGAGAGAACGAAACGTACAACACGAGCGCTGCATGGAAAAGGGCCCTTTATACGAGAAATGAAATCTGCCAAAATAGAAGCATGGGCGAGTTGGTATGTATACATTCTAAAACAGCGCAAAAGAACAGGGACGAGAGAACGAAACGTACAACACGAGCGCTGCATGGAAAAGGGCCCTTTGTACGAGAAATGAAATCTGCCAAAATAGAAGCCTGGGCGAGTTGGTATGTATACATTCTAAAACAGCGCAAAAGAACAGGGACGAGAGAACGAAACGTACAACACGAGCGCTGCATGGAAAAGGGCCCTTTGTACGAGAAATGAAATCTGCCAAAATAGAAGCCTGGGCGAGTTGGTATGTATACATTCTAAAACAGCGCAAAAGAACAGGGACGAGAGAACGAAACGTACAACACGAGCGCTGCATGGAAAAGGGCCCTTTGTACGAGAAATGAAATCTGCCAAAATAGAAGCCTGGGCTAGTTGGTATGTATACATTCTAAAACAGCGCAAAAGCCTGGGCTAGTTGGTATGTATACATTCTAAAACAGCGCAAAAGAACAGGGATGAGAGAACAAAACGTACAACACGAGCGCTGCATGGAAAAGGGCCCTTTGTACGAGAAATGAAATCTGCCCAAATAGAAGCCTGGGCGAGTTGGTATGTATACATTCTAAAACAGCGCAAAAGAACAGGGACGAGAGAACGAGACGTACAACACGAGCGCTGCATGGAAAAGGGCCCTTTGTACGAGAAATGAAATCTGCCAAAATAGAAGCCTGGGCGAGTTGGTATGTATACATTCTAAAACAGCGCAAAAGAACAGGGACGAGAGAACGAAACGTACAACACGAGCGCTGCATGGAAAAGGGCCCTTTGTACGAGAAATGAAATCTGCCAAAATAGAAGCCTGGGCGAGTTGGTATGTATACGTTCTAAAACAGCGCAAAAGAACAGGGACGAGAGAACGAAACGTACAAAACGAGCGCTGCATGGAAAAGGGCCCTTTGTACGAGAAATGAAATCTGCCAAAATAGAAGCCTGGGCTAGTTGGTATGTATACATTCTAAAACAGCGCAAAAGAACAGGGACGAGAGAACGAAACGTACAACACGAGCGCTGCATGGAAAAGGGCCCTTTGTACGAGTGATGAAATCTGCCAAAATAGAAGCCTGGGCGAGTTGGTATGTATACATTCTAAAACAGCGCAAAAGAACAGGTACGAGAGAACGAGACGTACAACACGAGCGCTGCATGGAAAAGGGCCCTTTGTACGAGAAATGAAATCTGCCAAAATAGAAGCCTGGGCGAGTTGGTATGTATACATTCTAAAACAGCGCAAAAGAACAGGGACGAGAGAACGAAATGTACAACACGAGCGCTGCATGGAAAAGGGCCCTTTGTACGAGAAATGAAATCTGCCAAAATAGAAGCCTGGGCTAGTTGGTATGTATACATTCTAAAACAGCGCAAAAGAACAGGGATGAGAGAACAAAACGTACAACACGAGCGCTGCATGGAAAAGGGCCCTTTGTACGAGAAATGAAATCTGCCAAAATAGAAGCCTGGGCGAGTTGGTATGTATACATTCTAAAACAGCGCAAAAGAACAGGGACGAGAGAACGAAACGTACAACACGAGCTTTGCATGGAAAAGGGCTTTTTGTACGAGAAATGAAATCTGCCAAAATAGAAGCCTGGGCGAGTTGGTATGTATACATTCTAAAACAGCGCAAAAGAACAGTGATGAGAGAACAAAACGTACAACACGAGCGCTGCATGGAAAAGGGCCCTTTGTACGAGAAATGAAATCTGCCAAAATAGAAGCCTGGGCGAGTTGGTATGTATACATTCTAAAACAGCGCAAAAGAACAGGGACGAGAGAACGAAACGTACAACACGAGCGCTGCATGGAAAAGGGCCCTTTGTACGAGAAATGAAATCTGCCAAAATAGAAGCCTGGGCGAGTTGGTATGTATACATTCTAAAACAGCGCAAAAGAACAGGGATGAGAGAACAAAACGTACAACACGAGCGCTGCATGGAAAAGGGCCCTTTGTACGAGAAATGAAATCTGCCAAAATAGAAGCCTGGGCGAGTTGGCATGTATACATTCTAAAACAGCGCAAAAGAACAGGGACGAGAGAACGAAACGTACAACACGAGCGCTGCATGGAAAAGGGCCCTTTGTACGAGAAATGAAATCTGCCAAAATAGAAGCCTGGGCGAGTTGGTATGTATACATTCTAAAACAGCGCAAAAGAACAGAGACGAGAGAACGAAACGTACAACACGAGCGCTGCATGGAAAAGGGCCCTTTGTACGAGAAATGAAATCTGCCAAAATAGAAGCCTGGTCAAGTTGGTATGTATACATTCTAAAACAGCGCGAAAGAACAGGGACGAGAGAACGAAACGTACAACACGAGCTTTGCATGGAAAAGGGCTTTTTGTACGAGAAATGAAATCTGCCAAAATAGAAGCCTAATCAAGTTGGTATGTATACATTCTAAAACAGCGCAAAAGAACAGGGACGAGAGAACGAAACGTACAACACGAGCTTTGCATGGAAAAGGGCTTTTTGTACGAGAAATGAAATCTGCCAAAATAGAAGCCTGGGCGAGTTGGTATGTATACATTCTAAAACAGCGCAAAAGAACAGGGATGAGAGAACAAAACGTACAACACGAGCGCTGCATGGAAAAGGGCCCTTTGTACGAGAAATGAAATCTGCCAAAATAGAAGCCTGGGCGAGTTGGTATGTATACATTCTAAAACAGCGCAAAAGAACAGGGACGAGAGAACGAAACGTACAACACGAGCGCTGCATGGAAAAGGGCCCTTTGTACGAGAAATGAAATCTGCCAAAATAGAAGCCTGGGCGAGTTGGTATGTATACATTCTAAAACAGCGCAAAAGAACAGGGATGAGAGAACAAAACGTACAACACGAGCGCTGCATGGAAAAGGGCCCTTTGTACGAGAAATGAAATCTGCCAAAATAGAAGCCTGGGCGAGTTGGCATGTATACATTCTAAAACAGCGCAAAAGAACAGGGACGAGAGAACGAAACGTACAACACGAGCGCTGCATGGAAAAGGGCCCTTTGTACGAGAAATGAAATCTGCCAAAATAGAAGCCTGGGCGAGTTGGTATGTATACATTCTAAAACAGCGCAAAAGAACAGAGACGAGAGAACGAAACGTACAACACGAGCTTTGCATGGAAAAGGGCTTTTTGTACGAGAAATGAAATCTGCCAAAATAGAAGCCTGGGCGAGTTGGTATGTATACATTCTAAAACAGCGCAAAAGAACAGGGATGAGAGAACAAAACGTACAACACGAGCGCTGCATGGAAAAGGGCCCTTTGTACGAGAAATGAAATCTGCCAAAATAGAAGCCTGGTCAAGTTGGTATGTATACATTCTAAAACAGCGCAAAAGAACAGGGACGAGAGAACGAAACGTACAACACGAGCGCTGCATGGAAAAGGGCCCTTTGTACGAGAAATGAAATCTGCCAAAATAGAAGCCTGGGCGTGTTGGTATGTATACATTCTAAAACAGCGCAAAAGAACAGGGACGAGAGAACGAAACGTACAACACGAGCGCTGCATGGAAAAGGGCCCTTTGTACGAGAAATGAAATCTGCCAAAATAGAAGCCTGGGCGAGTTGGTATGTATACATTCTAAAACAGCGCAAAAAAACAGGGACGAGAGAACGAAACGTACAACACGAGCGCTGCATGGAAAAGGGCCCTTTGTACGAGAAATGAAATCTGCCAAAATAGAACCTGGGCGAGTTGGTATGTATACATTCTAAAACAGCGCAAAAGAACAGGGACGAGAGAACGAAACGTACAACACGAGCGCTGCATGGAAAAGGGCCCTTTGTACGAGAAATGAAATCTGCCAAAATAGAAGCCTGGGCGAGTTGGTATGTATACATTCTAAAACAGCGCAAAAGAACAGGGACGAGAGAACGAAACGTAAACACGAGCGCTGCATGGAAAAGGGCCCTTTGTACGAGAAATGAAATCTGCCAAAATAGAAGCCTGGGCGAGTTGGTATGTATACATTCTAAAACAGCGCAAAAGAACAGGGACGAGAGAACGAAACGTACAACACGAGCGCTACATGGAAAAGGGCCCTTTGTACGAGAAATGAAATCTGCCAAAATAGAAGCATGGGCGAGTTGGTATGTATACATTCTAAAACAGCGCAAAAGAACAGGGACGAGAGAACGAAACGTACAACACGAGCGCTGCATGGAAAAGGGCCCTTTGTACGAGAAATGAAATCTGCCAAAATAGAAGCCTGGGCGAGTTGGCATGTATACATTCTAAAACAGCGCAAAAGAACAGGGACGAGAGAACGAAACGTACAACACGAGCGCTGCATGGAAAAGGGCCCTTTGTACGAGAAATGAAATCTGCCAAAATAGAAGCCTGGGCGAGTTGGTATGTATACATTCTAAAACAGCGCAAAAGAACAGAGACGAGAGAACGAAACGTACAACACGAGCGCTGCATGGAAAAGGGCCCTTTGTACGAGAAATGAAATCTGCCAAAATAGAAGCCTGGTCAAGTTGGTATGTATACATTCTAAAACAGCGCGAAAGAACAGGGACGAGAGAACGAAACGTACAACACGAGCTTTGCATGGAAAAGGGCTTTTTGTACGAGAAATGAAATCTGCCAAAATAGAAGCCTGGTCAAGTTGGTATGTATACATTCTAAAACAGCGCAAAAGAACAGGGACGAGAGAACGAAACGTACAACACGAGCTTTGCATGGAAAAGGGCTTTTTGTACGAGAAATGAAATCTGCCAAAATAGAAGCCTGGGCGAGTTGGTATGTATACATTCTAAAACAGCGCAAAAGAACAGGGATGAGAGAACAAAACGTACAACACGAGCGCTGCATGGAAAAGGGCCCTTTGTACGAGAAATGAAATCTGCCAAAATAGAAGCCTGGGCGAGTTGGTATGTATACATTCTAAAACAGCGCAAAAGAACAGGGACGAGAGAACGAAACGTACAACACGAGCGCTGCATGGAAAAGGGCCCTTTGTACGAGAAATGAAATCTGCCAAAATAGAAGCATGGGCGAGTTGGTATGTATACATTCTAAAACAGCGCAAAAGAACAGGGATGAGAGAACAAAACGTACAACACGAGCGCTGCATGGAAAAGGGCCCTTTGTACGAGAAATGAAATCTGCCAAAATAGAAGCCTGGGCGAGTTGGCATGTATACATTCTAAAACAGCGCAAAAGAACAGGGACGAGAGAACGAAACGTACAACACGAGCGCTGCATGGAAAAGGGCCCTTTGTACGAGAAATGAAATCTGCCAAAATAGAAGCCTGGGCGAGTTGGTATGTATACATTCTAAAACAGCGCAAAAGAACAGAGACGAGAGAACGAAACGTACAACACGAGCGCTGCATTGAAAAGGGCCCTTTGTACGAGAAATGAAATCTGCCAAAATAGAAGCCTGGTCAAGTTGGTATGTATACATTCTAAAACAGCGCAAAAGAACAGGGACGAGAGAACGAAACGTACAACACGAGCGCTGCATGGAAAAGGGCCCTTTGTACGAGAAATGAAATCTGCCAAAATAGAAGCCTGGGCGAGTTGGTATGTATACATTCTAAAACAGCGCAAAAGAACAGGGACGAGAGAACGAAACGTACAACACGAGCGCTGCATGGAAAAGGGCCCTTTGTACGAGAAATGAAATCTGCCAAAATAGAAGCCTGGGCGAGTTGGTATGTATACATTCTAAAACAGCGCAAAAAAACAGGGACGAGAGAACGAAACGTACAACACGAGCGCTGCATGGAAAAGGGCCCTTTGTACGAGAAATGAAATCTGCCAAAATAGAACCTGGGCGAGTTGGTATGTATACATTCTAAAACAGCGCAAAAGAACAGGGACGAGAGAACGAAACGTACAACACGAGCGCTGCATGGAAAAGGGCCCTTTGTACGAGAAATGAAATCTGCCAAAATAGAAGCCTGGGCGAGTTGGTATGTATACATTCTAAAACAGCGCAAAAGAACAGGGACGAGAGAACGAAACGTAAACACGAGCGCTGCATGGAAAAGGGCCCTTTGTACGAGAAATGAAATCTGCCAAAATAGAAGCCTGGGCGAGTTGGTATGTATACATTCTAAAACAGCGCAAAAGAACAGGGACGAGAGAACGAAACGTACAACACGAGCGCTACATGGAAAAGGGCCCTTTGTACGAGAAATGAAATCTGCCAAAATAGAAGCATGGGCGAGTTGGTATGTATACATTCTAAAACAGCGCAAAAGAACAGGGACGAGAGAACGAAACGTACAACACGAGCGCTGCATGGAAAAGGGCCCTTTGTACGAGAAATGAAATCTGCCAAAATAGAAGCCTGGGCAAGTTGGTATGTATACATTCTAAAACAGCGCAAAAGAACAGGGACGAGAGAACGAAACGTACAACACGAGCGCTGCATGGAAAAGGGCCCTTTGTACGAGAAATGAAATCTGCCAAAATAGAAGCCTGGGCGAGTTGGTATGTATACATTCTAAAACAGCGCAAAAGAACAGGGACGAGAGAACGAAACGTACAACACGAGCGCTGCATGGAAAAGGGCCCTTTGTACGAGAAATGAAATCTGCCAAAATAGAAGCCTGGGCGAGTTGGTATGTATACATTCTAAAACAGCGCAAAAGAACAGGGACGAGAGAACGAAACGTACAACACGAGCGCTGCATGGAAAAGGGCCCTTTGTACGAGAAATGAAATCTGCCAAAATAGAAGCCTGGGCGAGTTGGTATGTATACATTCTAAAACAGCGCAAAAGAACAGGGACGAGAGAACGAAACGTACAACACGAGCGCTGCATGGAAAAGGGCCCTTTGTACGAGAAATGAAATCTGCCAAAATAGAAGCCTGGGCTAGTTGGTATGTATACATTCTAAAACAGCGCAAAAGAACAGGGATGAGAGAACAAAACGTACAACACGAGCGCTGCATGGAAAAGGGCCCTTTGTACGAGAAATGAAATCTGCCAAAATAGAAGCCTGGGCGAGTTGGTATGTATACATTCTAAAACAGCGCAAAAGAACAGGGACGAGAGAACGAGACGTACAACACGAGCGCTGCATGGAAAAGGGCCCTTTGTACGAGAAATGAAATCTGCCAAAATAGAAGCCTGGGCGAGTTGGTATGTATACATTCTAAAACAGCGCAAAAGAACAGGGACGAGAGAACGAAACGTACAACACGAGCGCTGCATGGAAAAGGGCCCTTTGTACGAGTGATGAAATCTGCCAAAATAGAAGCCTGGGCGAGTTGGTATGTATACATTCTAAAACAGCGCAAAAGAACAGGTACGAGAGAACGAGACGTACAACACGAGCGCTGCATGGAAAAGGGCCCTTTGTACGAGAAATGAAATCTGCCAAAATAGAAGCCTGGGCGAGTTGGTATGTATACATTCTAAAACAGCGCAAAAGAACAGGGACGAGAGAACGAAATGTACAACACGAGCGCTGCATGGAAAAGGGCCCTTTGTACGAGAAATGAAATCTGCCAAAATAGAAGCCTGGGCGAGTTGGTATGTATACATTCTAAAACAGCGCAAAAGAACAGGGACGAGAGAACGAAACGTACAACACGAGCGCTGCATGGAAAAGGGCCCTTTGTACGAGAAATGAAATCTGCCAAAATAGAAGCCTGGGCGAGTTGGTATGTATACATTCTAAAACAGCGCAAAAGAACAGGGACGAGAGAACGAAACGTACAACACGAGCGCTGCATGGAAAAGGGCCCTTTATACGAGAAATGAAATCTGCCAAAATAGAAGCATGGGCGAGTTGGTATGTATACATTCTAAAACAGCGCAAAAGAACAGGGACGAGAGAACGAAACGTACAACACGAGCGCTGCATGGAAAAGGGCCCTTTGTACGAGAAATGAAATCTGCCAAAATAGAAGCCTGGGCGAGTTGGTATGTATACATTCTAAAACAGCGCAAAAGAACAGGGACGAGAGAACGAAACGTACAACACGAGCGCTGCATGGAAAAGGGCCCTTTGTACGAGAAATGAAATCTGCCAAAATAGAAGCCTGGGCGAGTTGGTATGTATACATTCTAAAACAGCGCAAAAGAACAGGGACGAGAGAACGAAACGTACAACACGAGCGCTGCATGGAAAAGGGCCCTTTGTACGAGAAATGAAATCTGCCAAAATAGAAGCCTGGGCTAGTTGGTATGTATACATTCTAAAACAGCGCAAAAGAACAGGGACGAGAGAACGAAACGTACAACACGAGCGCTGCATGGAAAAGGGCCCTTTGTACGAGAAATGAAATCTGCCAAAATAGAAGCCTGGGCGAGTTGGTATGTATACATTCTAAAACAGCGCAAAAGAACAGGGACGAGAGAACGAGACGTACAACACGAGCGCTGCATGGAAAAGGGCCCTTTGTACGAGAAATGAAATCTGCCAAAATAGAAGCCTGGGCGAGTTGGTATGTATACATTCTAAAACAGCGCAAAAGAACAGGGACGAGAGAACGAAACGTACAACACGAGCGCTGCATGGAAAAGGGCCCTTTGTACGAGAAATGAAATCTGCCAAAATAGAAGCCTGGGCGAGTTGGTATGTATACATTCTAAAACAGCGCAAAAGAACAGGGACGAGAGAACGAAACGTACAACACGAGCGCTGCATGGAAAAGGGCCCTTTGTACGAGAAATGAAATCTGCCAAAATAGAAGCCTGGGCAAGTTGGTATGTATACATTCTAAAACAGCGCAAAAGAACAGGGATGAGAGAACAAAACGTACAACACGAGCGCTGCATGGAAAAGGGCCCTTTGTACGAGAAATGAAATCTGCCAAAATAGAAGCCTGGGCGAGTTGGTATGTACACATTCTAAAACAGCGCAAAAGAACAGGGACGAGAGAACGAGACGTACAACACGAGCGCTGCATGGAAAAGGGCCCTTTGTACGAGAAATGAAATCTGCCAAAATAGAAGCCTGGGCGAGTTGGTATGTATACATTCTAAAACAGCGCAAAAGAACAGGGACGAGAGAACGAAACGTACAACACGAGCGCTGCATGGAAAAGGGCCCTTTATACGAGAAATGAAATCTGCCAAAATAGAAGCATGGGCGAGTTGGTATGTGTACATTCTAAAACAGCGCAAAAGAACAGGGACGAGAGAACGAAACGTACAACACGAGCGCTGCATGGAAAAGGGCCCTTTGTACGAGAAATGAAATCTGCCAAAATAGAAGCCTGGGCGAGTTGGTATGTATACATTCTAAAACAGCGCAAAAGAACAGGGACGAGAGAACGAAACGTACAACACGAGCGCTGCATGGAAAAGGGCCCTTTGTACGAGAAATGAAATCTGCCAAAATAGAAGCCTGGGCGAGTTGGTATGTATACATTCTAAAACAGCGCAAAAGAACAGGGACGAGAGAACGAAACGTACAACACGAGCGCTGCATGGAAAAGGGCCCTTTGTACGAGAAATGAAATCTGCCAAAATAGAAGCCTGGGCTAGTTGGTATGTATACATTCTAAAACAGCGCAAAAGCCTGGGCTAGTTGGTATGTATACATTCTAAAACAGCGCAAAAGAACAGGGATGAGAGAACAAAACGTACAACACGAGCGCTGCATGGAAAAGGGCCCTTTGTACGAGAAATGAAATCTGCCAAAATAGAAGCCTGGGCGAGTTGGTATGTATACATTCTAAAACAGCGCAAAAGAACAGGGACGAGAGAACGAGACGTACAACACGAGCGCTGCATGGAAAAGGGCCCTTTGTACGAGAAATGAAATCTGCCAAAATAGAAGCCTGGGCGAGTTGGTATGTATACATTCTAAAACAGCGCAAAAGAACAGGGACGAGAGAACGAAACGTACAACACGAGCGCTGCATGGAAAAGGGCCCTTTGTACGAGAAATGAAATCTGCCAAAATAGAAGCCTGGGCGAGTTGGTATGTATACGTTCTAAAACAGCGCAAAAGAACAGGGACGAGAGAACGAAACGTACAAAACGAGCGCTGCATGGAAAAGGGCCCTTTGTACGAGAAATGAAATCTGCCAAAATAGAAGCCTGGGCTAGTTGGTATGTATACATTCTAAAACAGCGCAAAAGAACAGGGATGAGAGAACAAAACGTACAACACGAGCGCTGCATGGAAAAGGGCCCTTTGTACGAGAAATGAAATCTGCCAAAATAGAAGCCTGGGCGAGTTGGTATGTATACATTCTAAAACAGCGCAAAAGAACAGGGACGAGAGAACGAGACGTACAACACGAGCGCTGCATGGAAAAGGGCCCTTTGTACGAGAAATGAAATCTGCCAAAATAGAAGCCTGGGCGAGTTGGTATGTATACATTCTAAAACAGCGCAAAAGAACAGGGACGAGAGAACGAAACGTACAACACGAGCGCTGCATGGAAAAGGGCCCTTTGTACGAGAAATGAAATCTGCCAAAATAGAAGCCTGGGCGAGTTGGTATGTATACATTCTAAAACAGCGCAAAAGAACAGGGACGAGAGAACGAAACGTACAACACGAGCGCTGCATGGAAAAGGGCCCTTTATACGAGAAATGAAATCTGCCAAAATAGAAGCATGGGCGAGTTGGTATGTATACATTCTAAAACAGCGCAAAAGAACAGGGACGAGAGAACGAAACGTACAACACGAGCGCTGCATGGAAAGGGCCCTTTGTACGAGAAATGAAATCTGCCAAAATAGAAGCCTGGGCGAGTTGGTATGTATACATTCTAAAACAGCGCAAAAGAACAGGGACGAGAGAACGAAACGTACAACACGAGCGCTGCATGGAAAAGGGCCCTTTGTACGAGAAATGAAATCTGAAAAAATAGAAGCCTGGGCGAGTTGGTATGTATACATTCTAAAACAGCGCAAAAGAACAGGGACGAGAGAACGAAACGTACAACACGAGCGCTGCATGGAAAAGGGCCCTTTGTACGAGAAATGAAATCTGCCAAAATAGAAGCCCGGGCGAGTTGGTATGTATACATTCTAAAACAGCGCAAAAGAACAGGGACGAGAGAACGAAACGTACAACACGAGCGCTGCATGGAAAAGGGCCCTTTATTCGAGAAATGAAATCTGCCAAAATAGAAGCATGGGCGGGTTGGTATGTATACATTCTAAAACAGCGCAAAAGAACAGGGACGAGAGAACGAAACGTACAACACGAGCGCTGCATGGAAAAGGGCCCTTTGTACGAGAAATGAAATCTGCCAAAATAGAAGCCTGGGCGAGTTGGTATGTATACATTCTAAAACAGCGCAAAAGAACAGGGACGAGAGAACGAAACGTACAACACGAGCGCTGCATGGAAAAGGGCCCTTTGTACGAGAAATGAAATCTGCCAAAACAGAAGCCTGGGCGCGTTGGTATGTATACATTCTAAAACAGCGCAAAAGAACAGGGACGAGAGAACGAAACGTACAACACGAGCTTTGCATGGAAAAGGGCTTTTTGTACGAGAAATGAAATCTGCCAAAATAGAAGCCTGGGCGAGTTGGTATGTATACATTCTAAAACAGCGCAAAAGAACAGTGATGAGAGAACAAAACGTACAACACGAGCGCTGCATGGAAAAGGGCCCTTTGTACGAGAAATGAAATCTGCCAAAATAGAAGCCTGGGCGAGTTGGTATGTATACATTCTAAAACAGCGCAAAAGAACAGGGACGAGAGAACGAAACGTACAACACGAGCGCTGCATGGAAAAGGGCCCTTTGTACGAGAAATGAAATCTGCCAAAATAGAAGCCTGGGCGAGTTGGTATGTATACATTCTAAAACAGCGCAAAAGAACAGGGATGAGAGAACAAAACGTACAACACGAGCGCTGCATGGAAAAGGGCCCTTTGTACGAGAAATGAAATCTGCCAAAATAGAAGCCTGGGCGAGTTGGCATGTATACATTCTAAAACAGCGCAAAAGAACAGGGACGAGAGAACGAAACGTACAACACGAGCGCTGCATGGAAAAGGGCCCTTTGTACGAGAAATGAAATCTGCCAAAATAGAAGCCTGGGCGAGTTGGTATGTATACATTCTAAAACAGCGCAAAAGAACAGAGACGAGAGAACGAAACGTACAACACGAGCGCTGCATGGAAAAGGGCCCTTTGTACGAGAAATGAAATCTGCCAAAATAGAAGCCTGGTCAAGTTGGTATGTATACATTCTAAAACAGCGCGAAAGAACAGGGACGAGAGAACGAAACGTACAACACGAGCTTTGCATGGAAAAGGGCTTTTTGTACGAGAAATGAAATCTGCCAAAATAGAAGCCTGGGCGAGTTGGTATGTATACATTCTAAAACAGCGCAAAAGAACAGGGATGAGAGAACAAAACGTACAACACGAGCGCTGCATGGAAAAGGGCCCTTTGTACGAGAAATGAAATCTGCCAAAATAGAAGCCTGGGCGAGTTGGTATGTATACATTCTAAAACAGCGCAAAAGAACAGGGACGAGAGAACGAAACGTACAACACGAGCGCTGCATGGAAAAGGGCCCTTTGTACGAGAAATGAAATCTGCCAAAATAGAAGCCTGGGCGAGTTGGTATGTATACATTCTAAAACAGCGCAAAAGAACAGGGATGAGAGAACAAAACGTACAACACGAGCGCTGCATGGAAAAGGGCCCTTTGTACGAGAAATGAAATCTGCCAAAATAGAAGCCTGGGCGAGTTGGCATGTATACATTCTAAAACAGCGCAAAAGAACAAGGACGAGAGAACGAAACGTACAACACGAGCGCTGCATGGAAAAGGGCCCTTTGTACGAGAAATGAAATCTGCCAAAATAGAAGCCTGGGCGAGTTGGTATGTATACATTCTAAAACAGCGCAAAAGAACAGAGACGAGAGAACGAAACGTACAACACGAGCTTTGCATGGAAAAGGGCTTTTTGTACGAGAAATGAAATCTGCCAAAATAGAAGCCTGGGCGAGTTGGTATGTATACATTCTAAAACAGCGCAAAAGAACAGGGATGAGAGAACAAAACGTACAACACGAGCGCTGCATGGAAAAGGGCCCTTTGTACGAGAAATGAAATCTGCCAAAATAGAAGCCTGGTCAAGTTGGTATGTATACATTCTAAAACAGCGCAAAAGAACAGGGACGAGAGAACGAAACGTACAACACGAGCGCTGCATGGAAAAGGGCCCTTTGTACGAGAAATGAAATCTGCCAAAATAGAAGCCTGGGCGTGTTGGTATGTATACATTCTAAAACAGCGCAAAAGAACAGGGACGAGAGAACGAAACGTACAACACGAGCGCTGCATGGAAAAGGGCCCTTTGTACGAGAAATGAAATCTGCCAAAATAGAAGCCTGGGCGAGTTGGTATGTATACATTCTAAAACAGCGCAAAAAAACAGGGACGAGAGAACGAAACGTACAACACGAGCGCTGCATGGAAAAGGGCCCTTTGTACGAGAAATGAAATCTGCCAAAATAGAACCTGGGCGAGTTGGTATGTATACATTCTAAAACAGCGCAAAAGAACAGGGACGAGAGAACGAAACGTACAACACGAGCGCTGCATGGAAAAGGGCCCTTTGTACGAGAAATGAAATCTGCCAAAATAGAAGCCTGGGCGAGTTGGTATGTATACATTCTAAAACAGCGCAAAAGAACAGGGACGAGAGAACGAAACGTAAACACGAGCGCTGCATGGAAAAGGGCCCTTTGTACGAGAAATGAAATCTGCCAAAATAGAAGCCTGGGCGAGTTGGTATGTATACATTCTAAAACAGCGCAAAAGAACAGGGACGAGAGAACGAAACGTACAACACGAGCGCTACATGGAAAAGGGCCCTTTGTACGAGAAATGAAATCTGCCAAAATAGAAGCATGGGCGAGTTGGTATGTATACATTCTAAAACAGCGCAAAAGAACAGGGACGAGAGAACGAAACGTACAACACGAGCGCTGCATGGAAAAGGGCCCTTTGTACGAGAAATGAAATCTGCCAAAATAGAAGCCTGGGCGAGTTGGCATGTATACATTCTAAAACAGCGCAAAAGAACAGGGACGAGAGAACGAAACGTACAACACGAGCGCTGCATGGAAAAGGGCCCTTTGTACGAGAAATGAAATCTGCCAAAATAGAAGCCTGGGCGAGTTGGTATGTATACATTCTAAAACAGCGCAAAAGAACAGAGACGAGAGAACGAAACGTACAACACGAGCGCTGCATGGAAAAGGGCCCTTTGTACGAGAAATGAAATCTGCCAAAATAGAAGCCTGGTCAAGTTGGTATGTATACATTCTAAAACAGCGCGAAAGAACAGGGACGAGAGAACGAAACGTACAACACGAGCTTTGCATGGAAAAGGGCTTTTTGTACGAGAAATGAAATCTGCCAAAATAGAAGCCTGGTCAAGTTGGTATGTATACATTCTAAAACAGCGCAAAAGAACAGGGACGAGAGAACGAAACGTACAACACGAGCTTTGCATGGAAAAGGGCTTTTTGTACGAGAAATGAAATCTGCCAAAATAGAAGCCTGGGCGAGTTGGTATGTATACATTCTAAAACAGCGCAAAAGAACAGGGATGAGAGAACAAAACGTACAACACGAGCGCTGCATGGAAAAGGGCCCTTTGTACGAGAAATGAAATCTGCCAAAATAGAAGCCTGGGCGAGTTGGTATGTATACATTCTAAAACAGCGCAAAAGAACAGGGACGAGAGAACGAAACGTACAACACGAGCGCTGCATGGAAAAGGGCCCTTTGTACGAGAAATGAAATCTGCCAAAATAGAAGCATGGGCGAGTTGGTATGTATACATTCTAAAACAGCGCAAAAGAACAGGGATGAGAGAACAAAACGTACAACACGAGCGCTGCATGGAAAAGGGCCCTTTGTACGAGAAATGAAATCTGCCAAAATAGAAGCCTGGGCGAGTTGGCATGTATACATTCTAAAACAGCGCAAAAGAACAGGGACGAGAGAACGAAACGTACAACACGAGCGCTGCATGGAAAAGGGCCCTTTGTACGAGAAATGAAATCTGCCAAAATAGAAGCCTGGGCGAGTTGGTATGTATACATTCTAAAACAGCGCAAAAGAACAGAGACGAGAGAACGAAACGTACAACACGAGCGCTGCATTGAAAAGGGCCCTTTGTACGAGAAATGAAATCTGCCAAAATAGAAGCCTGGTCAAGTTGGTATGTATACATTCTAAAACAGCGCAAAAGAACAGGGACGAGAGAACGAAACGTACAACACGAGCGCTGCATGGAAAAGGGCCCTTTGTACGAGAAATGAAATCTGCCAAAATAGAAGCCTGGGCGAGTTGGTATGTATACATTCTAAAACAGCGCAAAAGAACAGGGACGAGAGAACGAAACGTACAACACGAGCGCTGCATGGAAAAGGGCCCTTTGTACGAGAAATGAAATCTGCCAAAATAGAAGCCTGGGCGAGTTGGTATGTATACATTCTAAAACAGCGCAAAAGAACAGGGACGAGAGAACGAAACGTAAACACGAGCGCTGCATGGAAAAGGGCCCTTTGTACGAGAAATGAAATCTGCCAAAATAGAAGCCTGGGCGAGTTGGTATGTATACATTCTAAAACAGCGCAAAAGAACAGGGACGAGAGAACGAAACGTACAACACGAGCGCTACATGGAAAAGGGCCCTTTGTACGAGAAATGAAATCTGCCAAAATAGAAGCATGGGCGAGTTGGTATGTATACATTCTAAAACAGCGCAAAAGAACAGGGACGAGAGAACGAAACGTACAACACGAGCGCTGCATGGAAAAGGGCCCTTTGTACGAGAAATGAAATCTGCCAAAATAGAAGCCTGGGCAAGTTGGTATGTATACATTCTAAAACAGCGCAAAAGAACAGGGACGAGAGAACGAAACGTACAACACGAGCGCTGCATGGAAAAGGGCCCTTTGTACGAGAAATGAAATCTGCCAAAATAGAAGCCTGGGCGAGTTGGTATGTATACATTCTAAAACAGCGCAAAAGAACAGGGACGAGAGAACGAAACGTACAACACGAGCGCTGCATGGAAAAGGGCCCTTTGTACGAGAAATGAAATCTGCCAAAATAGAAGCCTGGGCGAGTTGGTATGTATACATTCTAAAACAGCGCAAAAGAACAGGGACGAGAGAACGAAACGTACAACACGAGCGCTGCATGGAAAAGGGCCCTTTGTACGAGAAATGAAATCTGCCAAAATAGAAGCCTGGGCGAGTTGGTATGTATACATTCTAAAACAGCGCAAAAGAACAGGGACGAGAGAACGAAACGTACAACACGAGCGCTGCATGGAAAAGGGCCCTTTGTACGAGAAATGAAATCTGCCAAAATAGAAGCCTGGGCTAGTTGGTATGTATACATTCTAAAACAGCGCAAAAGAACAGGGATGAGAGAACAAAACGTACAACACGAGCGCTGCATGGAAAAGGGCCCTTTGTACGAGAAATGAAATCTGCCAAAATAGAAGCCTGGGCGAGTTGGTATGTATACATTCTAAAACAGCGCAAAAGAACAGGGACGAGAGAACGAGACGTACAACACGAGCGCTGCATGGAAAAGGGCCCTTTGTACGAGAAATGAAATCTGCCAAAATAGAAGCCTGGGCGAGTTGGTATGTATACATTCTAAAACAGCGCAAAAGAACAGGGACGAGAGAACGAAACGTACAACACGAGCGCTGCATGGAAAAGGGCCCTTTGTACGAGTGATGAAATCTGCCAAAATAGAAGCCTGGGCGAGTTGGTATGTATACATTCTAAAACAGCGCAAAAGAACAGGTACGAGAGAACGAGACGTACAACACGAGCGCTGCATGGAAAAGGGCCCTTTGTACGAGAAATGAAATCTGCCAAAATAGAAGCCTGGGCGAGTTGGTATGTATACATTCTAAAACAGCGCAAAAGAACAGGGACGAGAGAACGAAATGTACAACACGAGCGCTGCATGGAAAAGGGCCCTTTGTACGAGAAATGAAATCTGCCAAAATAGAAGCCTGGGCGAGTTGGTATGTATACATTCTAAAACAGCGCAAAAGAACAGGGACGAGAGAACGAAACGTACAACACGAGCGCTGCATGGAAAAGGGCCCTTTGTACGAGAAATGAAATCTGCCAAAATAGAAGCCTGGGCGAGTTGGTATGTATACATTCTAAAACAGCGCAAAAGAACAGGGACGAGAGAACGAAACGTACAACACGAGCGCTGCATGGAAAAGGGCCCTTTATACGAGAAATGAAATCTGCCAAAATAGAAGCATGGGCGAGTTGGTATGTATACATTCTAAAACAGCGCAAAAGAACAGGGACGAGAGAACGAAACGTACAACACGAGCGCTGCATGGAAAAGGGCCCTTTGTACGAGAAATGAAATCTGCCAAAATAGAAGCCTGGGCGAGTTGGTATGTATACATTCTAAAACAGCGCAAAAGAACAGGGACGAGAGAACGAAACGTACAACACGAGCGCTGCATGGAAAAGGGCCCTTTGTACGAGAAATGAAATCTGCCAAAATAGAAGCCTGGGCGAGTTGGTATGTATACATTCTAAAACAGCGCAAAAGAACAGGGACGAGAGAACGAAACGTACAACACGAGCGCTGCATGGAAAAGGGCCCTTTGTACGAGAAATGAAATCTGCCAAAATAGAAGCCTGGGCTAGTTGGTATGTATACATTCTAAAACAGCGCAAAAGAACAGGGACGAGAGAACGAAACGTACAACACGAGCGCTGCATGGAAAAGGGCCCTTTGTACGAGAAATGAAATCTGCCAAAATAGAAGCCTGGGCGAGTTGGTATGTATACATTCTAAAACAGCGCAAAAGAACAGGGACGAGAGAACGAGACGTACAACACGAGCGCTGCATGGAAAAGGGCCCTTTGTACGAGAAATGAAATCTGCCAAAATAGAAGCCTGGGCGAGTTGGTATGTATACATTCTAAAACAGCGCAAAAGAACAGGGACGAGAGAACGAAACGTACAACACGAGCGCTGCATGGAAAAGGGCCCTTTGTACGAGAAATGAAATCTGCCAAAATAGAAGCCTGGGCGAGTTGGTATGTATACATTCTAAAACAGCGCAAAAGAACAGGGACGAGAGAACGAAACGTACAACACGAGCGCTGCATGGAAAAGGGCCCTTTGTACGAGAAATGAAATCTGCCAAAATAGAAGCCTGGGCAAGTTGGTATGTATACATTCTAAAACAGCGCAAAAGAACAGGGATGAGAGAACAAAACGTACAACACGAGCGCTGCATGGAAAAGGGCCCTTTGTACGAGAAATGAAATCTGCCAAAATAGAAGCCTGGGCGAGTTGGTATGTACACATTCTAAAACAGCGCAAAAGAACAGGGACGAGAGAACGAGACGTACAACACGAGCGCTGCATGGAAAAGGGCCCTTTGTACGAGAAATGAAATCTGCCAAAATAGAAGCCTGGGCGAGTTGGTATGTATACATTCTAAAACAGCGCAAAAGAACAGGGACGAGAGAACGAAACGTACAACACGAGCGCTGCATGGAAAAGGGCCCTTTATACGAGAAATGAAATCTGCCAAAATAGAAGCATGGGCGAGTTGGTATGTATACATTCTAAAACAGCGCAAAAGAACAGGGACGAGAGAACGAAACGTACAACACGAGCGCTGCATGGAAAAGGGCCCTTTGTACGAGAAATGAAATCTGCCAAAATAGAAGCCTGGGCGAGTTGGTATGTATACATTCTAAAACAGCGCAAAAGAACAGGGACGAGAGAACGAAACGTACAACACGAGCGCTGCATGGAAAAGGGCCCTTTGTACGAGAAATGAAATCTGCCAAAATAGAAGCCTGGGCGAGTTGGTATGTATACATTCTAAAACAGCGCAAAAGAACAGGGACGAGAGAACGAAACGTACAACACGAGCGCTGCATGGAAAAGGGCCCTTTGTACGAGAAATGAAATCTGCCAAAATAGAAGCCTGGGCTAGTTGGTATGTATACATTCTAAAACAGCGCAAAAGCCTGGGCTAGTTGGTATGTATACATTCTAAAACAGCGCAAAAGAACAGGGATGAGAGAACAAAACGTACAACACGAGCGCTGCATGGAAAAGGGCCCTTTGTACGAGAAATGAAATCTGCCAAAATAGAAGCCTGGGCGAGTTGGTATGTATACATTCTAAAACAGCGCAAAAGAACAGGGACGAGAGAACGAGACGTACAACACGAGCGCTGCATGGAAAAGGGCCCTTTGTACGAGAAATGAAATCTGCCAAAATAGAAGCCTGGGCGAGTTGGTATGTATACATTCTAAAACAGCGCAAAAGAACAGGGACGAGAGAACGAAACGTACAACACGAGCGCTGCATGGAAAAGGGCCCTTTGTACGAGAAATGAAATCTGCCAAAATAGAAGCCTGGGCGAGTTGGTATGTATACGTTCTAAAACAGCGCAAAAGAACAGGGACGAGAGAACGAAACGTACAAAACGAGCGCTGCATGGAAAAGGGCCCTTTGTACGAGAAATGAAATCTGCCAAAATAGAAGCCTGGGCTAGTTGGTATGTATACATTCTAAAACAGCGCAAAAGAACAGGGATGAGAGAACAAAACGTACAACACGAGCGCTGCATGGAAAAGGGCCCTTTGTACGAGAAATGAAATCTGCCAAAATAGAAGCCTGGGCGAGTTGGTATGTATACATTCTAAAACAGCGCAAAAGAACAGGGACGAGAGAACGAGACGTACAACACGAGCGCTGCATGGAAAAGGGCCCTTTGTACGAGAAATGAAATCTGCCAAAATAGAAGCCTGGGCGAGTTGGTATGTATACATTCTAAAACAGCGCAAAAGAACAGGGACGAGAGAACGAAACGTACAACACGAGCGCTGCATGGAAAAGGGCCCTTTGTACGAGAAATGAAATCTGCCAAAATAGAAGCCTGGGCGAGTTGGTATGTATACATTCTAAAACAGCGCAAAAGAACAGGGACGAGAGAACGAAACGTACAACACGAGCGCTGCATGGAAAAGGGCCCTTTATACGAGAAATGAAATCTGCCAAAATAGAAGCATGGGCGAGTTGGTATGTATACATTCTAAAACAGCGCAAAAGAACAGGGACGAGAGAACGAAACGTACAACACGAGCGCTGCATGGAAAGGGCCCTTTGTACGAGAAATGAAATCTGCCAAAATAGAAGCCTGGGCGAGTTGGTATGTATACATTCTAAAACAGCGCAAAAGAACAGGGACGAGAGAACGAAACGTACAACACGAGCGCTGCATGGAAAAGGGCCCTTTGTACGAGAAATGAAATCTGAAAAAATAGAAGCCTGGGCGAGTTGGTATGTATACATTCTAAAACAGCGCAAAAGAACAGGGACGAGAGAACGAAACGTACAACACGAGCGCTGCATGGAAAAGGGCCCTTTGTACGAGAAATGAAATCTGCCAAAATAGAAGCCCGGGCGAGTTGGTATGTATACATTCTAAAACAGCGCAAAAGAACAGGGACGAGAGAACGAAACGTACAACACGAGCGCTGCATGGAAAAGGGCCCTTTATTCGAGAAATGAAATCTGCCAAAATAGAAGCATGGGCGGGTTGGTATGTATACATTCTAAAACAGCGCAAAAGAACAGGGACGAGAGAACGAAACGTACAACACGAGCGCTGCATGGAAAAGGGCCCTTTGTACGAGAAATGAAATCTGCCAAAATAGAAGCCTGGGCGAGTTGGTATGTATACATTCTAAAACAGCGCAAAAGAACAGGGACGAGAGAACGAAACGTACAACACGAGCGCTGCATGGAAAAGGGCCCTTTGTACGAGAAATGAAATCTGCCAAAATAGAAGCCTGGGCTAGTTGGTATGTATACATTCTAAAACAACGCAAAAGAACAGGGATGAGAGAACAAAACGTACAACACGAGCGCTGCATGGAAAAGGGCCCTTTGTACGAGAAATGAAATCTGCCAAAATAGAAGCCTGGGCGAGTTGGTATGTATACATTCTAAAACAGCGCAAAAGAACAGGGACGAGAGAACGAGACGTACAACACGAGCGCTGCATGGAAAAGGGCCCTTTGTACGAGAAATGAAATCTGCCAAAATAGAAGCCTGGGCGAGTTGGTATGTATACATTCTAAAACAGCGCAAAAGAACAGGGACGAGAGAACGAAACGTACAACACGAGCGCTGCATGGAAAAGGGCCCTTTGTACGAGAAATGAAATCTGCCAAAATAGAAGCCTGGGCGAGTTGGTATGTATACATTCTAAAACAGCGCAAAAGAACAGGGATGAGAGAACAAAACGTACAACACGAGCGCTGCATGGAAAAGGGCCCTTTGTACGAGAAATGAAATCTGCCAAAATAGAAGCCTGGGCGAGTTGGTATGTATACATTCTAAAACAGCGCAAAAGAACAGGGACGAGAGAACGAGACGTACAACACGAGCGCTGCATGGAAAAGGGCCCTTTGTACGAGAAATGAAATCTGCCAAAATAGAAGCCTGGGCGAGTTGGTATGTATACATTCTAAAACAGCGCAAAAGAACAGGGACGAGAGAACGAAACGTACAACACGAGCGCTGCATGGAAAAGGGCCCTTTGTACGAGTGATGAAATCTGCCAAAATAGAAGCCTGGGCGAGTTGGTATGTATACATTCTAAAACAGCGCAAAAGAACAGGTACGAGAGAACGAGACGTACAACACGAGCGCTGCATGGAAAAGGGCCCTTTGTACGAGAAATGAAATCTGCCAAAATAGAAGCCTGGGCGAGTTGGTATGTATACATTCTAAAACAGCGCAAAAGAACAGGGACGAGAGAACGAAATGTACAACACGAGCGCTGCATGGAAAAGGGCCCTTTGTACGAGAAATGAAATCTGCCAAAATAGAAGCCTGGGCGAGTTGGTATGTATACATTCTAAAACAGCGCAAAAGAACAGGGACGAGAGAACGAAACGTACAACACGAGCGCTGCATGGAAAAGGGCCCTTTGTACGAGAAATGAAATCTGCCAAAATAGAAGCCTGGGCGAGTTGGTATGTATACATTCTAAAACAGCGCAAAAGAACAGGGACGAGAGAACGAAACGTACAACACGAGCGCTGCATGGAAAAGGGCCCTTTATACGAGAAATGAAATCTGCCAAAATAGAAGCATGGGCGAGTTGGTATGTATACATTCTAAAACAGCGCAAAAGAACAGGGACGAGAGAACGAAACGTACAACACGAGCGCTGCATGGAAAAGGGCCCTTTGTACGAGAAATGAAATCTGCCAAAATAGAAGCCTGGGCGAGTTGGTATGTATACATTCTAAAACAGCGCAAAAGAACAGGGACGAGAGAACGAAACGTACAACACGAGCGCTGCATGGAAAAGGGCCCTTTGTACGAGAAATGAAATCTGCCAAAATAGAAGCCTGGGCGAGTTGGTATGTATACATTCTAAAACAGCGCAAAAGAACAGGGACGAGAGAACGAAACGTACAACACGAGCGCTGCATGGAAAAGGGCCCTTTGTACGAGAAATGAAATCTGCCAAAATAGAAGCCTGGGCTAGTTGGTATGTATACATTCTAAAACAGCGCAAAAGCCTGGGCTAGTTGGTATGTATACATTCTAAAACAGCGCAAAAGAACAGGGATGAGAGAACAAAACGTACAACGCGAGCGCTGCATGGAAAAGGGCCCTTTGTACGAGTGATGAAATCTGCCAAAATAGAAGCCTGGGCGAGTTGGTATGTATACATTCTAAAACAGCGCAAAAGAACAGGTACGAGAGAACGAGACGTACAACACGAGCGCTGCATGGAAAAGGGCCCTTTGTACGAGAAATAAAATCTGCCAAAATAGAAGCCTGGGCGAGTTTGTATGTATACATTCTAAAACAGCGCAAAAGAACAGGGACGAGAGAACGAAATGTACAACACGAGCGCTGCATGGAAAAGGGCCCTTTGTACGAGAAATGAAATCTGCCAAAATAGAAGCCTGGGCGAGTTGGTATGTATACATTCTAAAACAGCGCAAAAGAACAGGGACGAGAGAACGAAACGTACAACACGAGCGCTGCATGGAAAAGGGCCCTTTGTACGAGAAATGAAATCTGCCAAAATAGAAGCCTGGGCGAGTTGGTATGTATACATTCTAAAACAGCGCAAAAGAACAGGGACGAGAGAACGAAACGTACAACACGAGCGCTGCATGGAAAAGGGCCCTTTATACGAGAAATGAAATCTGCCAAAATAGAAGCATGGGCGAGTTGGTATGTATACATTCTAAAACAGCGCAAAAGAACAGGGACGAGAGAACGAAACGTACAACACGAGCGCTGCATGGAAAAGGGCCCTTTGTACGAGAAATGAAATCTGCCAAAATAGAAGCCTGGGCGAGTTGGTATGTATACATTCTAAAACAGCGCAAAAGAACAAGGACGAGAGAACGAAACGTACAACACGAGCGCTGCATGGAAAAGGGCCCTTTGTACGAGAAATGAAATCTGCCAAAATAGAACCTGGGCGAGTTGGTATGTATACATTCTAAAACAGCGCAAAAGAACAGGGACGAGAGAACGAAACGTACAACACGAGCGCTGCATGGAAAAGGGCCCTTTGTACGAGAAATGAAATCTGCCAAAATAGAAGCCTGGGCGAGTTGGTATGTATACATTCTAAAACAGCGCAAAAGAACAGGGACGAGAGAACGAAACGTACAACACGAGCGCTGCATGGAAAAGGGCCCTTTGTACGAGAAATGAAATCTGCCAAAATAGAAGCCTGGGCGAGTTGGTATGTATACATTCTAAAACAGCGCAAAAGAACAGGGACGAGAGAACGAAACGTACAACACGAGCGCTGCATGGAAAAGGGCCCTTTGTACGAGAAATGAAATCTGCCAAAATAGAAGCCTGGGCTAGTTGGTATGTATACATTCTAAAACAGCGCAAAAGAACAGGGATGAGAGAACAAAACGTACAACACGAGCGCTGCATGGAAAAGGGCCCTTTGTACGAGAAATGAAATCTGCCAAAATAGAAGCCTGGGCGAGTTGGTATGTATACATTCTAAAACAGCGCAAAAGAACAGGGACGAGAGAACGAGACGTACAACACGAGCGCAGCATGGAAAAGGGCCCTTTGTACGAGAAATGAAATCTGCCAAAATAGAAGCCTGGGCGAGTTGGTATGTATACATTCTAAAACAGCGCAAAAGAACAGGGACGAGATAACGAAACGTACAACACGAGCGCTGCATGGAAAAGGGCCCTTTATACGAGAAATGAAATCTGCCAAAATAGAAGCATGGGCGAGTTGGTATGTATACATTCTAAAACAGCGCAAAAGAACAGGGACGAGAGAACGAAACGTACAACACGAGCGCTGCATGGAAAAGGGCCCTTTGTACGAGAAATGAAATCTGCCAAAATAGAAGCCTGGGCGAGTTGGTATGTATACATTCTAAAACAGCGCAAAAGAACAGGGACGAGAGAACGAAACGTACAACACGAGCGCTGCATGGAAAAGGGCCCTTTGTACGAGAAATGAAATCTGCCAAAATAGAAGCCTGGGCGAGTTGGTATGTATACATTCTAAAACAGCGCAAAAGAACAGGGACGAGAGAACGAAACGTACAACACGAGCGCTGCATGGAAAAGGGCCCTTTGTACGAGAAATGAAATCTGCCAAAATAGAAGCCTAGGCTAGTTGGTATGTATACATTCTAAAACAGCGCAAAAGCCTGGGCTAGTTGGTATGTATACATTCTAAAACAGCGCAAAAGAACAGGGATGAGAGAACAAAACGTACAACACGAGCGCTGCATGGAAAAGGGCCCTTTGTACGAGAAATGAAATCTGCCAAAATAGAAGCCTGGGCGAGTTGGTATGTATACATTCTAAAACAGCGCAAAAGAACAGGGACGAGAGAACGAGACGTACAACACGAGCGCTGCATGGAAAAGGGCCCTTTGTACGAGAAATGAAATCTGCCAAAATAGAAGCCTGGGCGAGTTGGTATGTATACATTCTAAAACAGCGCAAAAGAACAGGGACGAGAGAACGAAACGTACAACACGAGCGCTGCATGGAAAAGGGCCCTTTGTACGAGAAATGAAATCTGCCAAAATAGAAGCCTGGGCGAGTTGGTATGTATACGTTCTAAAACAGCGCAAAAGAACAGGGACGAGAGAACGAAACGTACAAAACGAGCGCTGCATGGAAAAGGGCCCTTTGTACGAGAAATGAAATCTGCCAAAATAGAAGCCTGGGCTAGTTGGTATGTATACATTCTAAAACAGCGCAAAAGAACAGGGATGAGAGAACAAAACGTACAACACGAGCGCTGCATGGAAAAGGGCCCTTTGTACGAGAAATGAAATCTGCCAAAATAGAAGCCTGGGCGAGTTGGTATGTATACATTCTAAAACAGCGCAAAAGAACAGGGACGAGAGAACGAGACGTACAACACGAGCGCTGCATGGAAAAGGGCCCTTTGTACGAGAAATGAAATCTGCCAAAATAGAAGCCTGGGCGAGTTGGTATGTATACATTCTAAAACAGCGCAAAAGAACAGGGACGAGAGAACGAAACGTACAACACGAGCGCTGCATGGAAAAGGGCCCTTTGTACGAGAAATGAAATCTGCCAAAATAGAAGCCTGGGCGAGTTGGTATGTATACATTCTAAAACAGCGCAAAAGAACAGGGACGAGAGAACGAAACGTACAACACGAGCGCTGCATGGAAAAGGGCCCTTTATACGAGAAATGAAATCTGCCAAAATAGAATCATGGGCGAGTTGGTATGTATACATTCTAAAACAGCGCAAAAGAACAGGGACGAGAGAACGAAACGTACAACACGAGCGCTGCATGGAAAAGGGCCCTTTGTACGAGAAATGAAATCTGCCAAAATAGAAGCCTGGGCGAGTTGGTATGTATACATTCTAAAACAGCGCAAAAGAACAGGGACGAGAGAACGAGACGTACAACACGAGCGCTGCATGGAAAAGGGCCCTTTGTACGAGAAATGAAATCTGCCAAAATAGAAGCCTGGGCGAGTTGGTATGTATACATTCTAAAACAGCGCAAAAGAACAGGGACGAGAGAACGAAACGTACAACACGAGCGCTGCATGGAAAAGGGCCCTTTGTACGAGTGATGAAATCTGCCAAAATAGAAGCCTGGGCGAGTTGGTATGTATACATTCTAAAACAGCGCAAAAGAACAGGTACGAGAGAACGAGACGTACAACACGAGCGCTGCATGGAAAAGGGCCCTTTGTACGAGAAATAAAATCTGCCAAAATAGAAGCCTGGGCGAGTTGGTATGTATACATTCTAAAACAGCGCTAAAGAACAGGGACGAGAGAACGAAATGTACAACACGAGCGCTGCATGGAAAAGGGCCCTTTGTACGAGAAATGAAATCTGCCAAAATAGAAGCCTGGGCGAGTTGGTATGTATACATTCTAAAACAGCGCAAAAGAACAGGGACGAGAGAACGAAACGTACAACACGAGCGCTGCATGGAAAAGGGCCCTTTGTACGAGAAATGAAATCTGCCAAAATAGAAGCCTGGGCGAGTTGGTATGTATACATTCTAAAACAGCGCAAAAGAACAGGGACGAGAGAACGAAACGTACAACACGAGCGCTGCATGGAAAAGGGCCCTTTATACGAGAAATGAAATCTGCCAAAATAGAAGCATGGGCGAGTTGGTATGTATACATTCTAAAACAGCGCAAAAGAACAGGGACGAGAGAACGAAACGTACAACACGAGCGCTGCATGGAAAAGGGCCCTTTGTACGAGAAATGAAATCTGCCAAAATAGAAGCCTGGGCTAGTTGGTATGTATACATTCTAAAACAGCGCAAAAGAACAGGTACGAGAGAACGAGACGTACAACACGAGCGCTGCATGGAAAAGGGCCCTTTGTACGAGAAATGAAATCTGCCAAAATAGAAGCCTGGGCGAGTTGGTATGTATACATTCTAAAACAGCGCAAAAGAACAGGGACGAGAGAACGAAACGTACAACACGAGCGCTGCATGGAAAAGGGCCCTTTGTACGAGAAATGAAATCTGCCAAAATAGAAGCCTGGGCGAGTTGGTATGTATACATTCTAAAACAGCGCAAAAGAACAGGGACGAGAGAACGAAACGTACAACACGAGCGCTGCATGGAAAAGGGCCCTTTATACGAGAAATGAAATCTGCCAAAATAGAAGCATGGGCGAGTTGGTATGTATACATTCTAAAACAGCGCAAAAGGACAGGGACGAGAGAACGAAACGTACAACACGAGCGCTGCATGGAAAAGGGCCCTTTGTACGAGAAATGAAATCTGCCAAAATAGAAGCCTGGGCGAGTTGGTATGTATACATTCTAAAACAGCGCAAAAGAACAGGGACGAGAGAACGAAACGTACAACACGAGCGCTGCATGGAAAAGGGCCCTTAGTACGAGAAATGAAATCTGCCAAAATAGAAGCCTGGGCTAGTTGGTATGTATACATTCTAAAACAGCGCAAAAGAACAGGGATGAGAGAACAAAACGTACAACACGAGCGCTGCATGAAAAAGGGCCCTTTGTACGAGAAATGAAATCTGCCAAAATAGAAGCCTGGGCGAGTTGGTATGTATACATTCTAAAACAGCGCAAAAGAACAGGGACGAGAGAACGAGACGTACAACACGAGCGCTGCATGGAAAAGGGCCCTTTGTACGAGAAATGAAATCTGCCAAAATAGAAGCCTGGGCGAGTTGGTATGTATACATTCTAAAACAGCGCAAAAGAACAGGGACGAGAGAACGAAACGTACAACACGAGCGCTGCATGGAAAAGGGCCCTTTGTACGAGTGATGAAATCTGCCAAAATAGAAGCCTGGGCGAGTTGGTATGTATACATTCTAAAACAGCGCAAAAGAACAGGTACGAGAGAACGAGACGTACAACACGAGCGCTGCATGGAAAAGGGCCCTTTGTACGAGAAATGAAATCTGCCAAAATAGAAGCCTGGGCGAGTTGGTATGTATACATTCTAAAACAGCGCAAAAGAACAGGGACGAGAGAACGAAATGTACAACACGAGCGCTGCATGGAAAAGGGCCCTTTGTACGAGAAATGAAATCTGCCAAAATAGAAGCCTGGGCGAGTTGGTATGTATACATTCTAAAACAGCGCAAAAGAACAGGGACGAGAGAACGAAACGTACAACACGAGCGCTGCATGGAAAAGGGCCCTTTGTACGAGAAATGAAATCTGCCAAAATAGAAGCCTGGGCGAGTTGGTATGTATACATTCTAAAACAGCGCAAAAGAACAGGGACGAGAGAACGAAACGTACAACACGAGCGCTGCATGGAAAAGGGCCCTTTATACGAGAAATGAAATCTGCCAAAATAGAAGCATGGGCGAGTTGGTATGTATACATTCTAAAACAGCGCAAAAGAACAGGGACGAGAGAACGAAACGTACAACACGAGCGCTGCATGGAAAAGGGCCCTTTGTACGAGAAATGAAATCTGCCAAAATAGAAGCCTGGGCGAGTTGGTATGTATACATTCTAAAACAGCGCAAAAGAACAGGGACGAGAGAACGAAACGTACAACACGAGCGCTGCATGGAAAAGGGCCCTTTGTACGAGAAATGAAATCTGCCAAAATAGAAGCCTGGGCGAGTTGGTATGTATACATTCTAAAACAGCGCAAAAGAACAGGGACGAGAGAACGAAACGTACAACACGAGCGCTGCATGGAAAAGGGCCCTTTGTACGAGAAATGAAATCTGCCAAAATAGAAGCCTGGGCTAGTTGGTATGTATACATTCTAAAACAGCGCAAAAGCCTGGGCTAGTTGGTATGTATACATTCTAAAACAGCGCAAAAGAACAGGGATGAGAGAACAAAACGTACAACGCGAGCGCTGCATGGAAAAGGGCCCTTTGTACGAGAAATGAAATCTGCCAAAATAGAAGCCTGGGCGAGTTGGTATGTATACATTCTAAAACAGCGCAAAAGAACAGGGACGAGAGAACGAGACGTACAACACGAGCGCTGCATGGAAAAGGGCCCTTTGTACGAGAAATGAAATCCGCCAAAATAGAAGCCTGGGCGAGTTGGTATGTATACATTCTAAAACAGCGCAAAAGAACAGGGACGAGAGAACGAAACGTACAACACGAGCGCTGCATGGAAAAGGGCCCTTTGTACGAGAAATGAAATCTGCCAAAATAGAAGCCTGGGCGAGTTGGTATGTATACATTCTAAAACAGCGCAAAAGAACAGGGACGAGAGAACGAAACGTACAAAACGAGCGCTGCATGGAAAAGGGCCCTTTGTACGAGAAATGAAATCTGCCAAAATAGAAGCCTGGGCTAGTTGGTATGTATACATTCTAAAACAGCGCAAAAGAACAGGGATGAGAGAACAAAACGTACAACACGAGCGCTGCATGGAAAAGGGCCCTTTGTACGAGAAATGAAATCTGCCAAAATAGAAGCCTGGGCGAGTTGGTATGTATACATTCTAAAACAGCGCAAAAGAACAGGGACGAGAGAACGAGACGTACAACAGGAGCGCTGCATGGAAAAGGGCCCTTTGTACGAGAAATGAAATCTGCCAAAATAGAAGCCTGGGCGAGTTGGTATGTATACATTCTAAAACAGCGCAAAAGAACAGGGACGAGAGAACGAAACGTACAACACGAGCGCTGCATGGAAAAGGGCCCTTTGTACGAGAAATGAAATCTGCCAAAATAGAAGCCTGGGCGAGTTGGTATGTATACATTCTAAAACAGCGCAAAAGAACAGGGACGAGAGAACGAAACGTACAACACGAGCGCTGCATGGAAAAGGGCCCTTTATACGAGAAATGAAATCTGCCAAAATAGAAGCATGGGCGAGTTGGTATGTATACATTCTAAAACAGCGCAAAAGAACAGGGACGAGAGAACGAAACGTACAACACGAGCGCTGCATGGAAAAGGGCCCTTTGTACGAGAAATGAAATCTGCCAAAATAGAAGCCTGGGCGAGTTGGTATGTATACATTCTAAAACAGCGCAAAAGAACAGGGACGAGAGAACGAAACGTACAACACGAGCGCTGCATGGAAAAGGGCCCTTTGTACGAGAAATGAAATCTGCCAAAATAGAAGCCTGGGCTAGTTGGTATGTATACATTCTAAAACAGCGCAAAAGAACAGGGATGAGAGAACAAAACGTACAACACGAGCGCTGCATGGAAAAGGGCCCTTTGTACGAGAAATGAAATCTGCCAAAATAGAAGCCTGGGCGAGTTGGTATGTATACATTCTAAAACAGCGCAAAAGAACAGGGACGAGAGAACGAGACGTACAACACGAGCGCTGCATGGAAAAGGGCCCTTTGTACGAGAAATGAAATCTGCCAAAATAGAAGCCTGGGCGAGTTGGTATGTATACATTCTAAAACAGCGCAAAAGAACAGGGACGAGAGAACGAAACGTACAACACGAGCGCTGCATGGAAAAGGGCCCTTTGTACGAGTGATGAAATCTGCCAAAATAGAAGCCTGGGCGAGTTGGTATGTATACATTCTATAACAGCGCAAAAGAACAGGTACGAGAGAACGAGACGTACAACACGAGCGCTGCATGGAAAAGGGCCCTTTGTACGAGAAATGAAATCTGCCAAAATAGAAGCCTGGGCGAGTTGGTATGTATACATTCTAAAACAGCACAAAAGAACAGGGACGAGAGAACGAAACGTACAACACGAGCGCTGCATGGAAAAGGGCCCTTTGTACGAGAAATGAAATCTGCCAAAATAGAAGCCTGGGCGAGTTGGTATGTATACATTCTAAAACAGCGCAAAAGAACTGGGACGAGAGAACGAAACGTACAACACGAGCTTTGCACGGAAAAGGCCCCTTTGTACGAGAAATGAAATCTGCCAAAACAGAAGCCTGGGCGAGTTGGTATGTATACATTCTTAAACAGCGCAAAAGAACAGGGATGAGAGAACAAAACGTACAACACGAGCGCTGCATGGAAAAGGGCCCTTTGTACGAGAAATGAAATCTGCCAAAATAGAAGCCTGTGCGAGTTGGTATGTATACATTCTAAAACAGCGCAAAAGAACAGGGACGAGAGAACGAAACGTACAACACGAGCGCTGCATGGAAAAGGGCCCTTTGTACGAGAAATGAAATCTGCCAAAATAGAAGCCTGGGCGAGTTGGTATGTATACATTCTAAAACAGCGCAAAAGAACAGGGACGAGAGAACGAAACGTACAACACGAGCGCTGCATGGAAAAGGGCCCTTTGTACGAGAAATGAAATCTGCCAAAATAGAAGCCTGGGCTAGTTGGTATGTATACATTCTAAAACAGCGCAAAAGCCTGGGCTAGTTGGTATGTATACATTCTAAAACAGCGCAAAAGAACAGGGATGAGAGAACAAAACGTACAACGCGAGCGCTGCATGGAAAAGGGCCCTTTGTACGAGAAATGAAATCTGCCAAAATAGAAGCCTGGGCGAGTTGGTATGTATACATTCTAAAACAGCGCAAAAGAACAGGGACGAGAGAACGAGACGTACAACACGAGCGCTGCATGGAAAAGGGCCCTTTGTACGAGAAATGAAATCCGCCAAAATAGAAGCCTGGGCGAGTTGGTATGTATACATTCTAAAACAGCGCAAAAGAACAGGGACGAGAGAACGAAACGTACAACACGAGCGCTGCATGGAAAAGGGCCCTTTGTACGAGAAATGAAATCTGCCAAAATAGAAGCCTGGGCGAGTTGGTATGTATACATTCTAAAACAGCGCAAAAGAACAGGGACGAGAGAACGAAACGTACAAAACGAGCGCTGCATGGAAAAGGGCCCTTTGTACGAGAAATGAAATCTGCCAAAATAGAAGCCTGGGCTAGTTGGTATGTATACATTCTAAAACAGCGCAAAAGAACAGGGATGAGAGAACAAAACGTACAACACGAGCGCTGCATGGAAAAGGGCCCTTTGTACGAGAAATGAAATCTGCCAAAATAGAAGCCTGGGCGAGTTGGTATGTATACATTCTAAAACAGCGCAAAAGAACAGGGACGAGAGAACGAGACGTACAACAGGAGCGCTGCATGGAAAAGGGCCCTTTGTACGAGAAATGAAATCTGCCAAAATAGAAGCCTGGGCGAGTTGGTATGTATACATTCTAAAACAGCGCAAAAGAACAGGGACGAGAGAACGAAACGTACAACACGAGCGCTGCATGGAAAAGGGCCCTTTGTACGAGAAATGAAATCTGCCAAAATAGAAGCCTGGGCGAGTTGGTATGTATACATTCTAAAACAGCGCAAAAGAACAGGGACGAGAGAACGAAACGTACAACACGAGCGCTGCATGGAAAAGGGCCCTTTATACGAGAAATGAAATCTGCCAAAATAGAAGCATGGGCGAGTTGGTATGTATACATTCTAAAACAGCGCAAAAGAACAGGGACGAGAGAACGAAACGTACAACACGAGCGCTGCATGGAAAAGGGCCCTTTGTACGAGAAATGAAATCTGCCAAAATAGAAGCCTGGGCGAGTTGGTATGTATACATTCTAAAACAGCGCAAAAGAACAGGGACGAGAGAACGAAACGTACAACACGAGCGCTGCATGGAAAAGGGCCCTTTGTACGAGAAATGAAATCTGCCAAAATAGAAGCCTGGGCTAGTTGGTATGTATACATTCTAAAACAGCGCAAAAGAACAGGGATGAGAGAACAAAACGTACAACACGAGCGCTGCATGGAAAAGGGCCCTTTGTACGAGAAATGAAATCTGCCAAAATAGAAGCCTGGGCGAGTTGGTATGTATACATTCTAAAACAGCGCAAAAGAACAGGGACGAGAGAACGAGACGTACAACACGAGCGCTGCATGGAAAAGGGCCCTTTGTACGAGAAATGAAATCTGCCAAAATAGAAGCCTGGGCGAGTTGGTATGTATACATTCTAAAACAGCGCAAAAGAACAGGGACGAGAGAACGAAACGTACAACACGAGCGCTGCATGGAAAAGGGCCCTTTGTACGAGTGATGAAATCTGCCAAAATAGAAGCCTGGGCGAGTTGGTATGTATACATTCTAAAACAGCGCAAAAGAACAGGTACGAGAGAACGAGACGTACAACACGAGCGCTGCATGGAAAAGGGCCCTTTGTACGAGAAATGAAATCTGCCAAAATAGAAGCCTGGGCGAGTTGGTATGTATACATTCTAAAACAGCACAAAAGAACAGGGACGAGAGAACGAAACGTACAACACGAGCGCTGCATGGAAAAGGGCCCTTTGTACGAGAAATGAAATCTGCCAAAATAGAAGCCTGGGCGAGTTGGTATGTATACATTCTAAAACAGCGCAAAAGAACTGGGACGAGAGAACGAAACGTACAACACGAGCTTTGCACGGAAAAGGCCCCTTTGTACGAGAAATGAAATCTGCCAAAACAGAAGCCTGGGCGAGTTGGTATGTATACATTCTTAAACAGCGCAAAAGAACAGGGATGAGAGAACAAAACGTACAACACGAGCGCTGCATGGAAAAGGGCCCTTTGTACGAGAAATGAAATCTGCCAAAATAGAAGCCTGTGCGAGTTGGTATGTATACATTCTAAAACAGCGCAAAAGAACAGGGACGAGAGAACGAAACGTACAACACGAGCGCTGCATGGAAAAGGGCCCTTTGTACGAGAAATGAAATCTGCCAAAATAGAAGCCTGGGCGAGTTGGTATGTATACATTCTAAAACAGCGCAAAAGAACAGGGATGAGAGAACAAAACGTACAACACGAGCGCTGCATGGAAAAGGGCCCTTTGTACGAGAATTGAAATCTGCCAAAATAGAAGCCTGGGCTAGTTGGTATGTATACATTCTAAAACAGCGCAAAAGAACAGGGATGAGAGAACAAAACGTACAACACGAGCGCTGCATGGAAAAGGGCCCTTTGTACGAGAAATGAAATCTGCCAAAATAGAAGCCTGGGCGAGTTGGTATGTATACATTCTAAAACAGCGCAAAAGAACAGGGACGAGAGAACGAGACGTACAACACGAGCGCTGCATGGAAAAGGGCCCTTTGTACGAGAAATGAAATCTGCCAAAATAGAAGCCTGGGCGAGTTGGTATGTATACATTCTAAAACAGCGCAAAAGAACAGGGACGAGAGAACGAAACGTACAACACGAGCGCTGCATGGAAAAGGGCCCTTTGTACGAGTGATGAAATCTGCCAAAATAGAAGCCTGGGCGAGTTGGTATGTATACATTCTAAAACAGCGCAAAAGAACAGGTACGAGAGAACGAGACGTACAACACGAGCGCTGCATGGAAAAGGGCCCTTTGTACGAGAAATGAAATCTGCCAAAATAGAAGCCTGGGCGAGTTGGTATGTATACATTCTAAAACAGCGCAAAAGAACAGGGACGAGAGAACGAAACGTACAACACGAGCGCTGCATGGAAAAGGGCCCTTTGTACGAGAAATGAAATCTGCCAAAATAGAAGCCTGGGCGAGTTGGTATGTATACATTCTAAAACAGCGCAAAAGAACAGGGACGAGAGAACGAAACGTACAACACGAGCGCTGCATGGAAAAGGGCCCTTTGTACGAGAAATGAAATCTGCCAAAATAGAAGCCTGGGCTAGTTGGTATGTATACATTCTAAAACAGCGCAAAAGAACAGGTACGAGAGAACGAGACGTACAACACGAGCGCTGCATGGAAAAGGGCCCTTTGTACGAGAAATGAAATCTGCCAAAATAGAAGCCTGGGCGAGTTGGTATGTATACATTCTAAAACAGCGCAAAAGAACAGGGACGAGAGAACGAAACGTACAACACGAGCGCTGCATGGAAAAGGGCCCTTTGTACGAGAAATGAAATCTGCCAAAATAGAAGCCTGGGCGAGTTGGTATGTATACATTCTAAAACAGCGCAAAAGAACAGGGACGAGAGAACGAAACGTACAACACGAGCGCTGCATGGAAAAGGGCCCTTTATACGAGAAATGAAATCTGCCAAAATAGAAGCATGGGCGAGTTGGTATGTATACATTCTAAAACAGCGCAAAAGGACAGGGACGAGAGAACGAAACGTACAACACGAGCGCTGCATGGAAAAGGGCCCTTTGTACGAGAATTGAAATCTGCCAAAATAGAAGCCTGGGCAAATTGGTATGTATACATTCTAAAACAACGCAAAAGAACAGGGACGAGAGAACGAAACGTACAACACGAGCGCTGCATGGAAAAGGGCCCTTTGTACGAGAAATGAAATCTGCCAAAATAGAAGCCTGGGCGAGTTGGTATGTATACATCCTAAAACAGCGCAAAAGAACAGGGACGAGAGAACGAAACGTACAACACGAGCGCTGCATGGAAAAGGGCCCTTTGTACGAGAAATGAAATCTGCCAAAATAGAAGCCTGGGCGAGTTGGTATGTATACATTCTAAAACAGCGCAAAAGAACAGGTACGAGAGAACGAGACGTACAACACGAGCGCTGCATGGAAAAGGGCCCTTTGTACGAGAAATGAAATCTGCCAAAATAGAAGCCTGGGCGAGTTGGTATGTATACATTCTAAAACAGCGCAAAAGAACAGGGACGAGAGAACGAAACGTACAACACGAGCGCTGCATGGAAAAGGGCCCTTTGTACGAGAAATGAAATCTGCCAAAATAGAAGCCTGGGCTAGTTGGTATGTATACATTCTAAAACAGCGCAAAAGAACAGGGATGAGAGAACAAAACGTACAACACGAGCGCTGCATGGAAAAGGGCCCTTTGTACGAGAAATGAAATCTGCCAAAATAGAAGCCTGGGCGAGTTGGTATGTATACATTCTAAAACAGCGCAAAAGAACAGGGACGAGAGAACGAGACGTACAACACGAGCGCTGCATGGAAAAGGGCCCTTTGTACGAGAAATGAAATCTGCCAAAATAGAAGCCTGGGCGAGTTGGTATGTATACATTCTAAAACAGCGCAAAAGAACAGGGACGAGAGAACGAAACGTACAACACGAGCGCTGCATGGAAAAGGGCCCTTTGTACGAGAAATGAAATCTGCCAAAATAGAAGCCTGGGCGAGTTGGTATGTATACATTCTAAAACAGCGCAAAAGAACAGGGACGAGAGAACGAAACGTACAACACGAGCGCTGCATGGAAAAGGGCCCTTTGTACGAGAAATGAAATCTGCCAAAATAGAAGCCTGGGCTAGTTGGTATGTATACATTCTAAAACAGCGCAAAAGAACAGGTACGAGAGAACGAGACGTACAACACGAGCGCTGCATGGAAAAGGGCCCTTTGTACGAGAAATGAAATCTGCCAAAATAGAAGCCTGGGCGAGTTGGTATGTATACATTCTAAAACAGCGCAAAAGAACAGGGACGAGAGAACGAAACGTACAACACGAGCGCTGCATGGAAAAGGGCCCTTTGTACGAGAAATGAAATCTGCCAAAATAGAAGCCTGGGCGAGTTGGTATGTATACATTCTAAAACAGCGCAAAAGAACAGGGACGAGAGAACGAAACGTACAACACGAGCGCTGCATGGAAAAGGGCCCTTTATACGAGAAATGAAATCTGCCAAAATAGAAGCATGGGCGAGTTGGTATGTATACATTCTAAAACAGCGCAAAAGGACAGGGACGAGAGAACGAAACGTACAACACGAGCGCTGCATGGAAAAGGGCCCTTTGTACGAGAAATGAAATCTGCCAAAATAGAAGCCTGGGCGAGTTGGTATGTATACATTCTAAAACAGCGCAAAAGAACAGGGACGAGAGAACGAAACGTACAACACGAGCGCTGCATGGAAAAGGGCCCTTAGTACGAGAAATGAAATCTGCCAAAATAGAAGCCTGGGCTAGTTGGTATGTATACATTCTAAAACAGCGCAAAAGAACAGGGATGAGAGAACAAAACGTACAACACGAGCGCTGCATGGAAAAGGGCCCTTTGTACGAGAAATGAAATCTGCCAAAATAGAAGCCTGGGCGAGTTGGTATGTATACATTCTAAAACAGCGCAAAAGAACAGGGACGAGAGAACGAGACGTACAACACGAGCGCTGCATGGAAAAGGGCCCTTTGTACGAGAAATGAAATCTGCCAAAATAGAAGCCTGGGCGAGTTGGTATGTATACATTCTAAAACAGCGCAAAAGAACAGGGACGAGAGAACGAAACGTACAACACGAGCGCTGCATGGAAAAGGGCCCTTTGTACGAGTGATGAAATCTGCCAAAATAGAAGCCTGGGCGAGTTGGTATGTATACATTCTAAAACAGCGCAAAAGAACAGGTACGAGAGAACGAGACGTACAACACGAGCGCTGCATGGAAAAGGGCCCTTTGTACGAGAAATGAAATCTGTCAAAATAGAAGCCTGGGCGAGTTGGTATGTATACATTCTAAAACAGCGCAAAAGAACAGGGACGAGAGAACGAAATGTACAACACGAGCGCTGCATGGAAAAGGGCCCTTTGTACGAGAAATGAAATCTGCCAAAATAGAAGCCTGGGCGAGTTGGTATGTATACATTCTAAAACAGCGCAAAAGAACAGGGACGAGAGAACGAAACGTACAACACGAGCGCTGCATGGAAAAGGGCCCTTTGTACGAGAAATGAAATCTGCCAAAATAGAAGCCTGGGCGAGTTGGTATGTATACATTCTAAAACAGCGCAAAAGAACAGGGACGAGAGAACGAAACGTACAACACGAGCGCTGCATGGAAAAGGGCCCTTTATACGAGAAATGAAATCTGCCAAAATAGAAGCATGGGCGAGTTGGTATGTATACATTCTAAAACAGCGCAAAAGAACAGGGACGAGAGAACGAAACGTACAACACGAGCGCTGCATGGAAAAGGGCCCTTTGTACGAGAAATGAAATCTGCCAAAATAGAAGCCTGGGCTAGTTGGTATGTATACATTCTAAAACAGCGCAAAAGCCTGGGCTAGTTGGTATGTATACATTCTAAAACAGCGCAAAAGAACAGGGATGAGAGAACAAAACGTACAACGCGAGCGCTGCATGGAAAAGGGCCCTTTGTACGAGAAATGAAATCTGCCAAAATAGAAGCCTGGGCGAGTTGGTATGTATACATTCTAAAACAGCGCAAAAGAACAGGGACGAGAGAACGAGACGTACAACACGAGCGCTGCATGGAAAAGGGCCCTTTGTACGAGAAATGAAATCCGCCAAAATAGAAGCCTGGGCGAGTTGGTATGTATACATTCTAAAACAGCGCAAAAGAACAGGGACGAGAGAACGAAACGTACAACACGAGCGCTGCATGGAAAAGGGCCCTTTGTACGAGAAATGAAATCTGCCAAAATAGAAGCCTGGGCGAGTTGGTATGTATACATTCTAAAACAGCGCAAAAGAACAGGGACGAGAGAACGAAACGTACAAAACGAGCGCTGCATGGAAAAGGGCCCTTTGTACGAGAAATGAAATCTGCCAAAATAGAAGCCTGGGCTAGTTCGTATGTATACATTCTAAAACAGCGCAAAAGAACAGGGATGAGAGAACAAAACGTACAACACGAGCGCTGCATGGAAAAGGGCCCTTTGTACGAGAAATGAAATCTGCCAAAATAGAAGCCTGGGCGAGTTGGTATGTATACATTCTAAAACAGCGCAAAAGAACAGGGACGAGAGAACGAGACGTACAACACGAGCGCTGCATGGAAAAGGGCCCTTTGTACGAGAAATGAAATCTGCCAAAATAGAAGCCTGGGCGAGTTGGTATGTATACATTCTAAAACAGCGCAAAAGAACAGGGACGAGAGAACGAAACGTACAACACGAGCGCTGCATGGAAAAGGGCCCTTTGTACGAGAAATGAAATCTGCCAAAATAGAAGCCTGGGCGAGTTGGTATGTATACATTCTAAAACAGCGCAAAAGAACAGGGACGAGAGAACGAAACGTACAACACGAGCGCTGCATGGAAAAGGGCCCTTTATACGAGAAATGAAATCTGCCAAAATAGAAGCATGGGCGAGTTGGTATGTATACATTCTAAAACAGCGCAAAAGAACAGGGACGAGAGAACGAAACGTACAACACGAGCGCTGCATGGAAAAGGGCCCTTTGTACGAGAAATGAAATCTGCCAAAATAGAAGCCTGGGCGAGTTGGTATGTATACATTCTAAAACAGCGCAAAAGAACAGGGACGAGAGAACGAAACGTACAACACGAGCGCTGCATGGAAAAGGGCCCTTTGTACGAGAAATGAAATCTGCCAAAATAGAAGCCTGGGCTAGTTGGTATGTATACATTCTAAAACAGCGCAAAAGAACAGGGATGAGAGAACAAAACGTACAACACGAGCGCTGCATGGAAAAGGGCCCTTTGTACGAGAAATGAAATCTGCCAAAATAGAAGCCTGGGCGAGTTGGTATGTATACATTCTAAAACAGCGCAAAAGAACAGGGACGAGAGAACGAGACGTACAACACGAGCGCTGCATGGAAAAGGGCCCTTTGTACGAGAAATGAAATCTGCCAAAATAGAAGCCTGGGCGAGTTGGTATGTATACATTCTAAAACAGCGCAAAAGAACAGGGACGAGAGAACGAAACGTACAACACGAGCGCTGCATGGAAAAGGGCCCTTTGTACGAGTGATGAAATCTGCCAAAATAGAAGCCTGGGCGAGTTGGTATGTATACATTCTAAAACAGCGCAAAAGAACAGGTACGAGAGAACGAGACGTACAACACGAGCGCTGCATGGAAAAGGGCCCTTTGTACGAGAAATGAAATCTGCCAAAATAGAAGCCTGGGCGAGTTGGTATGTATACATTCTAAAACAGCGCAAAAGAACAGGGACGAGAGAACGAAACGTACAACACGAGCGCTGCATGGAAAAGGGCCCTTTGTACGAGAAATGAAATCTGCCAAAATAGAAGCCTGGGCGAGTTGGTATGTATACATTCTAAAACAGCGCAAAAGAACTGGGACGAGAGAACGAAACGTACAACACGAGCTTTGCACGGAAAAGGCCCCTTTGTACGAGAAATGAAATATGCCAAAACAGAAGCCTGGGCGAGTTGGTATGTATACATTCTTAAACAGCGCAAAAGAACAGGGATGAGAGAACAAAACGTACAACACGAGCGCTGCATGGAAAAGGGCCCTTTGTACGAGAAATGAAATCTGCCAAAATAGAAGCCTGGGCGAGTTGGTATGTATACATTCTAAAACAGCGCAAAAGAACAGGGACGAGAGAACGAAACGTACAACACGAGCGCTGCATGGAAAAGGGCCCTTTGTACGAGAAATGAAATCTGCCAAAATAGAAGCCTGGGCGAGTTGGTATGTATACATTCTAAAACAGCGCAAAAGAACAGGGATGAGAGAACAAAACGTACAACACGAGCGCTGCATGGAAAAGGGCCCTTTGTACGAGAATTGAAATCTGCCAAAATAGAAGCCTGGGCAAATTGGTATGTATACATTCTAAAACAACGCAAAAGAACAGGGACGAGAGAACGAAACGTACAACACGAGCGCTGCATGGAAAAGGGCCCTTTGTACGAGAAATGAAATCTGCCAAAATAGAAGCCTGGGCGAGTTGGTATGTATACATTCTAAAACAGCGCAAAAGGACAGGGACGAGAGAACGAAACGTACAACACGAGCGCTGCATGGAAAAGGGCCCTTTGTACGAGAAATGAAATCTGCCAAAATAGAAGCCTGGGCGAGTTGGTATGTATACATTCTAAAACAGCGCAAAAGAACAGGGACGAGAGAATGAAACGTACAACACGAGCGCTGCATGGAAAAGGGCCCTTAGTACGAGAAATGAAATCTGCCAAAATAGAAGCCTGGGCTAGTTGGTATGTATACATTCTAAAACAGCGCAAAAGAACAGGGATGAGAGAACAAAACGTACAACACGAGCGCTGCATGGAAAAGGGCCCTTTGTACGAGAAATGAAATCTGCCAAAATAGAAGCCTGGGCGAGTTGGTATGTATACATTCTAAAACAGCGCAAAAGAACAGGGACGAGAGAACGAGACGTACAACACGAGCGCTGCATGGAAAAGGGCCCTTTGTACGAGAAATGAAATCTGCCAAAATAGAAGCCTGGGCGAGTTGGTATGTATACATTCTAAAACAGCGCAAAAGAACAGGGACGAGAGAACGAAACGTACAACACGAGCGCTGCATGGAAAAGGGCCCTTTGTACGAGTGATGAAATCTGCCAAAATAGAAGCCTGGGCGAGTTGGTATGTATACATTCTAAAACAGCGCAAAAGAACAGGTACGAGAGAACGAGACGTACAACACGAGCGCTGCATGGAAAAGGGCCCTTTGTACGAGAAATGAAATCTGCCAAAATAGAAGCCTGGGCGAGTTGGTATGTATACATTCTAAAACAGCGCAAAAGAACAGGGACGAGAGAACGAAATGTACAACACGAGCGCTGCATGGAAAAGGGCCCTTTGTACGAGAAATGAAATCTGCCAAAATAGAAGCCTGGGCGAGTTGGTATGTATACATTCTAAAACAGCGCAAAAGAACAGGGACGAGAGAACGAAACGTACAACACGAGCGCTGCATGGAAAAGGGCCCTTTGTACGAGAAATGAAATCTGCCAAAATAGAAGCCTGGGCGAGTTGGTATGTATACATTCTAAAACAGCGCGAAAGAACAGGGACGAGAGAACGAAACGTACAACACGAGCGCTGCATGGAAAAGGGCCCTTTATACGAGAAATGAAATCTGCCAAAATAGAAGCATGGGCGAGTTGGTATGTATACATTCTAAAACAGCGCAAAAGAACAGGGACGAGAGAACGAAACGTACAACACGAGCGCTGCATGGAAAAGGGCCCTTTGTACGAGAAATGAAATCTGCCAAAATAGAAGCCTGGGCGAGTTGGTATGTATACATTCTAAAACAGCGCAAAAGAACAGGGACGAGAGAACGAAACGTACAACACGAGCGCTGCATGGAAAAGGGCCCTTTGTACGAGAAATGAAATCTGCCAAAATAGAAGCCTGGGCGAGTTGGTATGTATACATTCTAAAACAGCGCAAAAGAACAGGGACGAGAGAACGAAACGTACAACACGAGCGCTGCATGGAAAAGGGCCCTTTGTACGAGAAATGAAATCTGCCAAAATAGAAGCCTGGGCTAGTTGGTATGTATACATTCTAAAACAGCGCAAAAGAACAGGGACGAGAGAACGAAACGTACAAAACGAGCGCTGCATGGAAAAGGGCCCTTTGTACGAGAAATGAAATCTGCCAAAATAGAAGCCTGGGCTAGTTCGTATGTATACATTCTAAAACAGCGCAAAAGAACAGGGATGAGAGAACAAAACGTACAACACGAGCGCTGCATGGAAAAGGGCCCTTTGTACGAGAAATGAAATCTGCCAAAATAGAAGCCTGGGCGAGTTGGTATGTATACATTCTAAAACAGCGCAAAAGAACAGGGACGAGAGAACGAGACGTACAACACGAGCGCTGCATGGAAAAGGGCCCTTTGTACGAGAAATGAAATCTGCCAAAATAGAAGCCTGGGCGAGTTGGTATGTATACATTCTAAAACAGCGCAAAAGAACAGGGACGAGAGAACGAAACGTACAACACGAGCGCTGCATGGAAAAGGGCCCTTTGTACGAGAAATGAAATCTGCCAAAATAGAAGCCTGGGCGAGTTGGTATGTATACATTCTAAAACAGCGCAAAAGAACAGGGACGAGAGAACGAAACGTACAACACGAGCGCTGCATGGAAAAGGGCCCTTTATACGAGAAATGAAATCTGCCAAAATAGAAGCATGGGCGAGTTGGTATGTATACATTCTAAAACAGCGCAAAAGAACAGGGACGAGAGAACGAAACGTACAACACGAGCGCTGCATGGAAAAGGGCCCTTTGTACGAGAAATGAAATCTGCCAAAATAGAAGCCTGGGCGAGTTGGTATGTATACATTCTAAAACAGCGCAAAAGAACAGGGACGAGAGAACGAGACGTACAACACGAGCGCTGCATGGAAAAGGGCCCTTTGTACGAGAAATGAAATCTGCCAAAATAGAAGCCTGGGCGAGTTGGTATGTATACATTCTAAAACAGCGCAAAAGAACAGGGACGAGAGAACGAAACGTACAACACGAGCGCTGCATGGAAAAGGGCCCTTTGTACGAGTGATGAAATCTGCCAAAATAGAAGCCTGGGCGAGTTGGTATGTATACATTCTAAAACAGCGCAAAAGAACAGGTACGAGAGAACGAGACGTACAACACGAGCGCTGCATGGAAAAGGGCCCTTTGTACGAGAAATGAAATCTGCCAAAATAGAAGCCTGGGCGAGTTGGTATGTATACATTCTAAAACAGCGCAAAAGAACAGGGACGAGAGAACGAAACGTACAACACGAGCGCTGCATGGAAAAGGGCCCTTTGTACGAGAAATGAAATCTGCCAAAATAGAAGCCTGGGCGAGTTGGTATGTATACATTCTAAAACAGCGCAAAAGAACTGGGACGAGAGAACGAAACGTACAACACGAGCTTTGCACGGAAAAGGCCCCTTTGTACGAGAAATGAAATATGCCAAAACAGAAGCCTGGGCGAGTTGGTATGTATACATTCTTAAACAGCGCAAAAGAACAGGGATGAGAGAACAAAACGTACAACACGAGCGCTGCATGGAAAAGGGCCCTTTGTACGAGAAATGAAATCTGCCAAAATAGAAGCCTGGGCGAGTTGGTATGTATACATTCTAAAACAGCGCAAAAGAACAGGGACGAGAGAACGAAACGTACAACACGAGCGCTGCATGGAAAAGGGCCCTTTGTACGAGAAATGAAATCTGCCAAAATAGAAGCCTGGGCGAGTTGGTATGTATACATTCTAAAACAGCGCAAAAGAACAGGGATGAGAGAACAAAACGTACAACACGAGCGCTGCATGGAAAAGGGCCCTTTGTACGAGAATTGAAATCTGCCAAAATAGAAGCCTGGGCAAATTGGTATGTATACATTCTAAAACAACGCAAAAGAACAGGGACGAGAGAACGAAACGTACAACACGAGCGCTGCATGGAAAAGGGCCCTTTGTACGAGAAATGAAATCTGCCAAAATAGAAGCCTGGGCGAGTTGGTATGTATACATTCTAAAACAGCGCAAAAGGACAGGGACGAGAGAACGAAACGTACAACACGAGCGCTGCATGGAAAAGGGCCCTTTGTACGAGAAATGAAATCTGCCAAAATAGAAGCCTGGGCGAGTTGGTATGTATACATTCTAAAACAGCGCAAAAGAACAGGGACGAGAGAACGAAACGTACAACACGAGCGCTGCATGGAAAAGGGCCCTTAGTACGAGAAATGAAATCTGCCAAAATAGAAGCCTGGGCTAGTTGGTATGTATACATTCTAAAACAGCGCAAAAGAACAGGGATGAGAGAACAAAACGTACAACACGAGCGCTGCATGGAAAAGGGCCCTTTGTACGAGAAATGAAATCTGCCAAAATAGAAGCCTGGGCGAGTTGGTATGTATACATTCTAAAACAGCGCAAAAGAACAGGGACGAGAGAACGAGACGTACAACACGAGCGCTGCATGGAAAAGGGCCCTTTGTACGAGAAATGAAATCTGCCAAAATAGAAGCCTGGGCGAGTTGGTATGTATACATTCTAAAACAGCGCAAAAGAACAGGGACGAGAGAACGAAACGTACAACACGAGCGCTGCATGGAAAAGGGCCCTTTGTACGAGTGATGAAATCTGCCAAAATAGAAGCCTGGGCGAGTTGGTATGTATACATTCTAAAACAGCGCAAAAGAACAGGTACGAGAGAACGAGACGTACAACACGAGCGCTGCATGGAAAAGGGCCCTTTGTACGAGAAATGAAATCTGCCAAAATAGAAGCCTGGGCGAGTTGGTATGTATACATTCTAAAACAGCGCAAAAGAACAGGGACGAGAGAACGAAATGTACAACACGAGCGCTGCATGGAAAAGGGCCCTTTGTACGAGAAATGAAATCTGCCAAAATAGAAGCCTGGGCGAGTTGGTATGTATACATTCTAAAACAGCGCAAAAGAACAGGGACGAGAGAACGAAACGTACAACACGAGCGCTGCATGGAAAAGGGCCCTTTGTACGAGAAATGAAATCTGCCAAAATAGAAGCCTGGGCGAGTTGGTATGTATACATTCTAAAACAGCGCGAAAGAACAGGGACGAGAGAACGAAACGTACAACACGAGCGCTGCATGGAAAAGGGCCCTTTATACGAGAAATGAAATCTGCCAAAATAGAAGCATGGGCGAGTTGGTATGTATACATTCTAAAACAGCGCAAAAGAACAGGGACGAGAGAACGAAACGTACAACACGAGCGCTGCATGGAAAAGGGCCCTTTGTACGAGAAATGAAATCTGCCAAAATAGAAGCCTGGGCGAGTTGGTATGTATACATTCTAAAACAGCGCAAAAGAACAGGGACGAGAGAACGAAACGTACAACACGAGCGCTGCATGGAAAAGGGCCCTTTGTACGAGAAATGAAATCTGCCAAAATAGAAGCCTGGGCGAGTTGGTATGTATACATTCTAAAACAGCGCAAAAGAACAGGGACGAGAGAACGAAACGTACAACACGAGCGCTGCATGGAAAAGGGCCCTTTGTACGAGAAATGAAATCTGCCAAAATAGAAGCCTGGGCTAGTTGGTATGTATACATTCTAAAACAGCGCAAAAGCCTGGGCTAGTTGGTATGTATACATTCTAAAACAGCGCAAAAGAACAGGGATGAGAGAACAAAACGTACAACGCGAGCGCTGCATGGAAAAGGGCCCTTTGTACGAGAAATGAAATCTGCCAAAATAGAAGCCTGGGCGAGTTGGTATGTATACATTCTAAAACAGCGCAAAAGAACAGGGACGAGAGAACGAGACGTACAACACGAGCGCTGCATGGAAAAGGGCCCTTTGTACGAGAAATGAAATCCGCCAAAATAGAAGCCTGGGCGAGTTGGTATGTATACATTCTAAAACAGCGCAAAAGAACAGGGACGAGAGAACGAAACGTACAACACGAGCGCTGCATGGAAAAGGGCCCTTTGTACGAGAAATGAAATCTGCCAAAATAGAAGCCTGGGCGAGTTGGTATGTATACATTCTAAAACAGCGCAAAAGAACAGGGACGAGAGAACGAAACGTACAAAACGAGCGCTGCATGGAAAAGGGCCCTTTGTACGAGAAATGAAATCTGCCAAAATAGAAGCCTGGGCTAGTTCGTATGTATACATTCTAAAACAGCGCAAAAGAACAGGGATGAGAGAACAAAACGTACAACACGAGCGCTGCATGGAAAAGGGCCCTTTGTACGAGAAATGAAATCTGCCAAAATAGAAGCCTGGGCGAGTTGGTATGTATACATTCTAAAACAGCGCAAAAGAACAGGGACGAGAGAACGAGACGTACAACACGAGCGCTGCATGGAAAAGGGCCCTTTGTACGAGAAATGAAATCTGCCAAAATAGAAGCCTGGGCGAGTTGGTATGTATACATTCTAAAACAGCGCAAAAGAACAGGGACGAGAGAACGAAACGTACAACACGAGCGCTGCATGGAAAAGGGCCCTTTGTACGAGAAATGAAATCTGCCAAAATAGAAGCCTGGGCGAGTTGGTATGTATACATTCTAAAACAGCGCAAAAGAACAGGGACGAGAGAACGAAACATACAACACGAGCGCTGCATGGAAAAGGGCCCTTTATACGAGAAATGAAATCTGCCAAAATAGAAGCATGGGCGAGTTGGTATGTATACATTCTAAAACAGCGCAAAAGAACAGGGACGAGAGAACGAAACGTACAACACGAGCGCTGCATGGAAAAGGGCCCTTTGTACGAGAAATGAAATCTGCCAAAATAGAAGCCTGGGCGAGTTGGTATGTATACATTCTAAAACAGCGCAAAAGAACAGGGACGAGAGAACGAAACGTACAACACGAGCGCTGCATGGAAAAGGGCCCTTTGTACGAGAAATGAAATCTGCCAAAATAGAAGCCTGGGCTAGTTGGTATGTATACATTCTAAAACAGCGCAAAAGAACAGGGATGAGAGAACAAAACGTACAACACGAGCGCTGCATGGAAAAGGGCCCTTTGTACGAGAAATGAAATCTGCCAAAATAGAAGCCTGGGCGAGTTGGTATGTATACATTCTAAAACAGCGCAAAAGAACAGGGACGAGAGAACGAGACGTACAACACGAGCGCTGCATGGAAAAGGGCCCTTTGTACGAGAAATGAAATCTGCCAAAATAGAAGCCTGGGCGAGTTGGTATGTATACATTCTAAAACAGCGCAAAAGAACAGGGACGAGAGAACGAAACGTACAACACGAGCGCTGCATGGAAAAGGGCCCTTTGTACGAGTGATGAAATCTGCCAAAATAGAAGCCTGGGCGAGTTGGTATGTATACATTCTAAAACAGCGCAAAAGAACAGGTACGAGAGAACGAGACGTACAACACGAGCGCTGCATGGAAAAGGGCCCTTTGTACGAGAAATGAAATCTGCCAAAATAGAAGCCTGGGCGAGTTGGTATGTATACATTCTAAAACAGCGCAAAAGAACAGGGACGAGAGAACGAAACATACAACACGAGCGCTGCATGGAAAAGGGCCCTTTATACGAGAAATGAAATCTGCCAAAATAGAAGCATGGGCGAGTTGGTATGTATACATTCTAAAACAGCGCAAAAGAACAGGGACAAGAGAACGAAACGTACAACACGAGCGCTGCATGGAAAAGGGCCCTTTGTACGAGAAATGAAATCTGCCAAAATAGAAGCCTGGGCGAGTTGGTATGTATACATTCTAAAACAGCGCAAAAGAACAGGGACGAGAGAACGAAACGTACAACACGAGCGCTGCATGGAAAAGGGCCCTTTGTACGAGAAATGAAATCTGCCAAAATAGAAGCCTGGGCTAGTTGGTATGTATACATTCTAAAACAGCGCAAAAGAACAGGGACGAGAGAACAAAACGTACAACACGAGCGCTGCATGGAAAAGGGCCCTTTGTACGAGAAATGAAATCTGCCAAAATAGAAGCCTGGGCGAGTTGGTATGTATACATTCTAAAACAGCGCAAAAGAACAGGGACGAGAGAACGAGACGTACAACACGAGCGCTGCATGGAAAAGGGCCCTTTGTACGAGAAATGAAATCTGCCAAAATAGAAGCCTGGGCGAGTTGGTATGTATACATTCTAAAACAGCGCAAAAGAACAGGGACGAGAGAACGAAACGTACAACACGAGCGCTGCATGGAAAAGGGCCCTTTGTACGAGTGATGAAATCTGCCAAAATAGAAGCCTGGGCGAGTTGGTATGTATACATTCTAAAACAGCGCAAAAGAACAGGTACGAGAGAACGAGACGTACAACACGAGCGCTGCATGGAAAAGGGCCCTTTGTACGAGAAATGAAATCTGCCAAAATAGAAGCCTGGGCGAGTTGGTATGTATACATTCTAAAACAGCGCAAAAGAACAGGGACGAGAGAACGAAACGTACAACACGAGCGCTGCATGGAAAAGGGCCCTTTGTACGAGAAATGAAATCTGCCAAAATAGAAGCCTGGGCGAGTTGGTATGTATACATTCTAAAACAGCGCAAAAGAACTGGGACGAGAGAACGAAACGTACAACACGAGCTTTGCACGGAAAAGGCCCCTTTGTACGAGAAATGAAATATGCCAAAACAGAAGCCTGGGCGAGTTGGTATGTATACATTCTTAAACAGCGCAAAAGAACAGGGATGAGAGAACAAAACGTACAACACGAGCGCTGCATGGAAAAGGGCCCTTTGTACGAGAAATGAAATCTGCCAAAATAGAAGCCTGGGCGAGTTGGTATGTATACATTCTAAAACAGCGCAAAAGAACAGGGACGAGAGAACGAAACGTACAACACGAGCGCTGCATGGAAAAGGGCCCTTTGTACGAGAAATGAAATCTGCCAAAATAGAAGCCTGGGCGAGTTGGTATGTATACATTCTAAAACAGCGCAAAAGAACAGGGATGAGAGAACAAAACGTACAACACGAGCGCTGCATGGAAAAGGGCCCTTTGTACGAGAATTGAAATCTGCCAAAATAGAAGCCTGGGCAAATTGGTATGTATACATTCTAAAACAACGCAAAAGAACAGGGACGAGAGAACGAAACGTACAACACGAGCGCTGCATGGAAAAGGGCCCTTTGTACGAGAAATGAAATCTGCCAAAATAGAAGCCTGGGCGAGTTGGTATGTATACATCCTAAAACAGCGCAAAAGAACAGGGACGAGAGAACGAAACGTACAACACGAGCGCTGCATGGAAAAGGGCCCTTTGTACGAGAAATGAAATCTGCCAAAATAGAAGCCTGGGCGAGTTGGTATGTATACATTCTAAAACAGCGCAAAAGAACAGGTACGAGAGAACGAGACGTACAACACGAGCGCTGCATGGAAAAGGGCCCTTTGTACGAGAAATGAAATATGCCAAAATAGAAGCCTGGGCGAGTTGGTATGTATACATTCTAAAACAGCGCAAAAGAACAGGGACGAGAGAACGAAACGTACAACACGAGCGCTGCATGGAAAAGGGCCCTTTGTACGAGAAATGAAATCTGCCAAAATAGAAGCCTGGGCGAGTTGGTATGTATACATTCTAAAACAGCGCAAAAGGACAGGGACGAGAGAACGAAACGTACAACACGAGCTTTGCACGGAAAAGGCCCCTTTGTACGAGAAATGAAATCTGCCAAAACAGAAGCCTGGGCGAGTTGGTATGTATACATTCTAAAACAGCGCAAAAGAACAGGGACGAGAGAACGAGACGTACAACACGAGCGCTGCATGGAAAAGGGCCCTTTGTACGAGAAATGAAATCTGCCAAAATAGAAGCCTGGGCGAGTTGGTATGTATACATTCTAAAACAGCGCAAAAGAACAGGGACGAGAGAACGAAACGTACAACACGAGCGCTGCATGGAAAAGGGCCCTTTGTACGAGTGATGAAATCTGCCAAAATAGAAGCCTGGGCGAGTTGGTATGTATACATTCTAAAACAGCGCAAAAGAACAGGTACGAGAGAACGAGACGTACAACACGAGCGCTGCATGGAAAAGGGCCCTTTGTACGAGAAATGAAATCTGCCAAAATAGAAGCCTGGGCGAGTTGGTATGTATACATTCTAAAACAGCGCAAAAGAACAGGGACGAGAGAACGAAATGTACAACACGAGCGCTGCATGGAAAAGGGCCCTTTGTACGAGAAATGAAATCTGCCAAAATAGAAGCCTGGGCGAGTTGGTATGTATACATTCTAAAACAGCGCAAAAGAACAGGGACGAGAGAACGAAACGTACAACACGAGCGCTGCATGGAAAAGGGCCCTTTGTACGAGAAATGAAATCTGCCAAAATAGAAGCCTGGGCGAGTTGGTATGTATACATTCTAAAACAGCGCGAAAGAACAGGGACGAGAGAACGAAACGTACAACACGAGCGCTGCATGGAAAAGGGCCCTTTATACGAGAAATGAAATCTGCCAAAATAGAAGCATGGGCGAGTTGGTATGTATACATTCTAAAACAGCGCAAAAGAACAGGGACGAGAGAACGAAACGTACAACACGAGCGCTGCATGGAAAAGGGCCCTTTGTACGAGAAATGAAATCTGCCAAAATAGAAGCCTGGGCGAGTTGGTATGTATACATTCTAAAACAGCGCAAAAGAACAGGGACGAGAGAACGAAACGTACAACACGAGCGCTGCATGGAAAAGGGCCCTTTGTACGAGAAATGAAATCTGCCAAAATAGAAGCCTGGGCGAGTTGGTATGTATACATTCTAAAACAGCGCAAAAGAACAGGGACGAGAGAACGAAACGTACAACACGAGCGCTGCATGGAAAAGGGCCCTTTGTACGAGAAATGAAATCTGCCAAAATAGAAGCCTGGGCTAGTTGGTATGTATACATTCTAAAACAGCGCAAAAGCCTGGGCTAGTTGGTATGTATACATTCTAAAACAGCGCAAAAGAACAGGGATGAGAGAACAAAACGTACAACGCGAGCGCTGCATGGAAAAGGGCCCTTTGTACGAGAAATGAAATCTGCCAAAATAGAAGCCTGGGCGAGTTGGTATGTATACATTCTAAAACAGCGCAAAAGAACAGGGACGAGAGAACGAGACGTACAACACGAGCGCTGCATGGAAAAGGGCCCTTTGTACGAGAAATGAAATCCGCCAAAATAGAAGCCTGGGCGAGTTGGTATGTATACATTCTAAAACAGCGCAAAAGAACAGGGACGAGAGAACGAAACGTACAACACGAGCGCTGCATGGAAAAGGGCCCTTTGTACGAGAAATGAAATCTGCCAAAATAGAAGCCTGGGCGAGTTGGTATGTATACATTCTAAAACAGCGCAAAAGAACAGGGACGAGAGAACGAAACGTACAAAACGAGCGCTGCATGGAAAAGGGCCCTTTGTACGAGAAATGAAATCTGCCAAAATAGAAGCCTGGGCTAGTTCGTATGTATACATTCTAAAACAGCGCAAAAGAACAGGGATGAGAGAACAAAACGTACAACACGAGCGCTGCATGGAAAAGGGCCCTTTGTACGAGAAATGAAATCTGCCAAAATAGAAGCCTGGGCGAGTTGGTATGTATACATTCTAAAACAGCGCAAAAGAACAGGGACGAGAGAACGAGACGTACAACACGAGCGCTGCATGGAAAAGGGCCCTTTGTACGAGAAATGAAATCTGCCAAAATAGAAGCCTGGGCGAGTTGGTATGTATACATTCTAAAACAGCGCAAAAGAACAGGGACGAGAGAACGAAACGTACAACACGAGCGCTGCATGGAAAAGGGCCCTTTGTACGAGAAATGAAATCTGCCAAAATAGAAGCCTGGGCGAGTTGGTATGTATACATTCTAAAACAGCGCAAAAGAACAGGGACGAGAGAACGAAACATACAACACGAGCGCTGCATGGAAAAGGGCCCTTTATACGAGAAATGAAATCTGCCAAAATAGAAGCATGGGCGAGTTGGTATGTATACATTCTAAAACAGCGCAAAAGAACAGGGACGAGAGAACGAAACGTACAACACGAGCGCTGCATGGAAAAGGGCCCTTTGTACGAGAAATGAAATCTGCCAAAATAGAAGCCTGGGCGAGTTGGTATGTATACATTCTAAAACAGCGCAAAAGAACAGGGACGAGAGAACGAAACGTACAACACGAGCGCTGCATGGAAAAGGGCCCTTTGTACGAGAAATGAAATCTGCCAAAATAGAAGCCTGGGCTAGTTGGTATGTATACATTCTAAAACAGCGCAAAAGAACAGGGATGAGAGAACAAAACGTACAACACGAGCGCTGCATGGAAAAGGGCCCTTTGTACGAGAAATGAAATCTGCCAAAATAGAAGCCTGGGCGAGTTGGTATGTATACATTCTAAAACAGCGCAAAAGAACAGGGACGAGAGAACGAGACGTACAACACGAGCGCTGCATGGAAAAGGGCCCTTTGTACGAGAAATGAAATCTGCCAAAATAGAAGCCTGGGCGAGTTGGTATGTATACATTCTAAAACAGCGCAAAAGAACAGGGACGAGAGAACGAAACGTACAACACGAGCGCTGCATGGAAAAGGGCCCTTTGTACGAGTGATGAAATCTGCCAAAATAGAAGCCTGGGCGAGTTGGTATGTATACATTCTAAAACAGCGCAAAAGAACAGGTACGAGAGAACGAGACGTACAACACGAGCGCTGCATGGAAAAGGGCCCTTTGTACGAGAAATGAAATCTGCCAAAATAGAAGCCTGGGCGAGTTGGTATGTATACATTCTAAAACAGCGCAAAAGAACAGGGACGAGAGAACGAAACATACAACACGAGCGCTGCATGGAAAAGGGCCCTTTATACGAGAAATGAAATCTGCCAAAATAGAAGCATGGGCGAGTTGGTATGTATACATTCTAAAACAGCGCAAAAGAACAGGGACGAGAGAACGAAACGTACAACACGAGCGCTGCATGGAAAAGGGCCCTTTGTACGAGAAATGAAATCTGCCAAAATAGAAGCCTGGGCGAGTTGGTATGTATACATTCTAAAACAGCGCAAAAGAACAGGGACGAGAGAACGAAACGTACAACACGAGCGCTGCATGGAAAAGGGCCCTTTGTACGAGAAATGAAATCTGCCAAAATAGAAGCCTGGGCTAGTTGGTATGTATACATTCTAAAACAGCGCAAAAGAACAGGGATGAGAGAACAAAACGTACAACACGAGCGCTGCATGGAAAAGGGCCCTTTGTACGAGAAATGAAATCTGCCAAAATAGAAGCCTGGGCGAGTTGGTATGTATACATTCTAAAACAGCGCAAAAGAACAGGGACGAGAGAACGAGACGTACAACACGAGCGCTGCATGGAAAAGGGCCCTTTGTACGAGAAATGAAATCTGCCAAAATAGAAGCCTGGGCGAGTTGGTATGTATACATTCTAAAACAGCGCAAAAGAACAGGGACGAGAGAACGAAACGTACAACACGAGCGCTGCATGGAAAAGGGCCCTTTGTACGAGTGATGAAATCTGCCAAAATAGAAGCCTGGGCGAGTTGGTATGTATACATTCTAAAACAGCGCAAAAGAACAGGTACGAGAGAACGAGACGTACAACACGAGCGCTGCATGGAAAAGGGCCCTTTGTACGAGAAATGAAATCTGCCAAAATAGAAGCCTGGGCGAGTTGGTATGTATACATTCTAAAACAGCGCAAAAGAACAGGGACGAGAGAACGAAACGTACAACACGAGCGCTGCATGGAAAAGGGCCCTTTGTACGAGAAATGAAATCTGCCAAAATAGAAGCCTGGGCGAGTTGGTATGTATACATTCTAAAACAGCGCAAAAGAACTGGGACGAGAGAACGAAACGTACAACACGAGCTTTGCACGGAAAAGGCCCCTTTGTACGAGAAATGAAATATGCCAAAACAGAAGCCTGGGCGAGTTGGTATGTATACATTCTTAAACTGCGCAAAAGAACAGGGATGAGAGAACAAAACGTACAACACGAGCGCTGCATGGAAAAGGGCCCTTTGTACGAGAAATGAAATCTGCCAAAATAGAAGCCTGGGCGAGTTGGTATGTATACATTCTAAAACAGCGCAAAAGAACAGGGACGAGAGAACGAAACGTACAACACGAGCGCTGCATGGAAAAGGGCCCTTTGTACGAGAAATGAAATCTGCCAAAATAGAAGCCTGGGCGAGTTGGTATGTATACATTCTAAAACAGCGCAAAAGAACAGGGATGAGAGAACAAAACGTACAACACGAGCGCTGCATGGAAAAGGGCCCTTTGTACGAGAATTGAAATCTGCCAAAATAGAAGCCTGGGCAAATTGGTATGTATACATTCTAAAACAACGCAAAAGAACAGGGACGAGAGAACGAAACGTACAACACGAGCGCTGCATGGAAAAGGGCCCTTTGTACGAGAAATGAAATCTGCCAAAATAGAAGCCTGGGCGAGTTGGTATGTATACATCCTAAAACAGCGCAAAAGAACAGGGACGAGAGAACGAAACGTACAACACGAGCGCTGCATGGAAAAGGGCCCTTTGTACGAGAAATGAAATCTGCCAAAATAGAAGCCTGGGCGAGTTGGTATGTATACATTCTAAAACAGCGCAAAAGAACAGGTACGAGAGAACGAGACGTACAACACGAGCGCTGCATGGAAAAGGGCCCTTTGTACGAGAAATGAAATATGCCAAAATAGAAGCCTGGGCGAGTTGGTATGTATACATTCTAAAACAGCGCAAAAGAACAGGGACGAGAGAACGAAACGTACAACACGAGCGCTGCATGGAAAAGGGCCCTTTGTACGAGAAATGAAATCTGCCAAAATAGAAGCCTGGGCGAGTTGGTATGTATACATTCTAAAACAGCGCAAAAGGACAGGGACGAGAGAACGAAACGTACAACACGAGCTTTGCACGGAAAAGGCCCCTTTGTACGAGAAATGAAATCTGCCAAAACAGAAGCCTGGGCGAGTTGGTATGTATACATTCTTAAACAGCGCAAAAGAACAGGGATGAGAGAACAAAACGTACAACACGAGCGCTGCATGGAAAAGGGCCCTTTGTACGAGAAATGAAATCTGCCAAAATAGAAGCCTGGGCGAGTTGGTATGTATACATTCTAAAACAGCGCAAAAGAACAGGGACGAGAGAACGAAACGTACAACACGAGCGCTGCATGGAAAAGGGCCCTTTGTACGAGAAATGAAATCTGCCAAAATAGAAGCCTGGGCGAGTTGGTATGTATACATTCTAAAACAGCGCAAAAGAACAGGGACGAGAGAACGAAACGTACAACACGAGCGCTGCATGGAAAAGGGCCCTTTGTACGAGAAATGAAATCTGCCAAAATAGAAGCCTGGGCGAGTTGGTATGTATACATTCTAAAACAGCGCAAAAGAACAGGGACGAGAGAACGAAACGTACAACACGAGCGCTGCATGGAAAAGGGCCCTTTGTACGAGAAATGAAATCTGCCAAAATAGAAGCCTGGGCGAGTTGGTATGTATACATTCTAAACCAGCGCAAAAGAACAGGGACGAGAGATCGAAACGTACAACATGTGCGCTGCATGGAAAAGGGCCCTTTGTACGAAAAATGAAATCTGCCAAAATAGAAGCCTGGGCGAGTTGGTATGTATACATTCTAAAACAGCGCAAAAGAACAGGGACGAGAGAACGAGACGTACAACACAAGCGCTGCATGGAAAAGGGCCCTTTGTACGAGAAATGAAATCTGCCAAAATAGAAGCCTGGGCGAGTTGGTATGTATAGATTCTAAAACAGCGCAAAAGAACAGAGACGAGAGAACGAAACGTACAACACAAGCGCTGCATGGAAAAGGGCCCTTTGTACGAGAAATGAAATCTGCCAAAATAGAAGCCTGGGCGAGTTGGTATGTATACATTCTAAAACAGCGCAAAAGAACAGGGACGAGAGAACGAAACGTACAACACGAGCGCTGCATGGAAAAGGGCCCTTTGTACGAGAAATGAAATCTGCCAAAATAGAAGCCTGGGCGAGTTGGTATGTATACATTCTAAAACAGCGCAAAAGAACAGGGACGAGAGAACGAAACGTACAACACGAGCGCTGCATGGAAAAGGGCCCTTTGTACGAGAAATGAAATCCGCCAAAATAGAAGCCTGGGCGAGTTGGTATGTATACATTCTAAAACAGCGCAAAAAAACAGGGACGAGAGAACGAAACGTACAACACGACCGCTGCATGGAAAAGGGCCCTTTGTACGAGAAATGAAATCAGCCAAAATAGAAGCCTGGGCGAGTTGGTATGTATACATTCTAAAACAGCGCAAAAGAACAGGGTCGAGAGAACGAAACGTACAACACGAGCGCTGCATGGAAAAGGGCCCTTTGTACGAGAAATGAAATCTGCCAAAATAGAAGCCTGGGCGAGTTGGTATGTATACATTCTAAAACAGCGCAAAAGAACAGGGACGAGAGAACGAAACGTACAACACGAGCGCTGCATGGAAAAGGGCCCTTTGTACGAGAAATGAAATCTGCCAAAATAGAAGCCTGGGCTAGTTGGTATGTATACATTCTAAAACAGCGCAAAAGAACAGGGACGAGAGAACGAAACGTACAACACGAGCGCTGCATGGAAAAGGGCCCTTTGTACGAGAAATGAAATCTGCCAAAATAGAAGCCTGGGCGAGTTGGTATGTATACATTCTAAAACAGCGCAAAAGGACAGGGACGAGAGAACGAAACGTACAACACGAGCTTTGCACGGAAAAGGCCCCTTTGTACGAGAAATGAAATCTGCCAAAACAGAAGCCTGGGCGAGTTGGTATGTATACATTCTTAAACAGCGCAAAAGAACAGGGATGAGAGAACAAAACGTACAACACGAGCGCTGCATGGAAAAGGGCCCTTTGTACGAGAAATGAAATCTGCCAAAATAGAAGCCTGGGCGAGTTGGTATGTATACATTCTAAAACAGCGCAAAAGAACAGGGACGAGAGAACGAAACGTACAACACGAGCGCTGCATGGAAAAGGGCCCTTTGTACGAGAAATGAAATCTGCCAAAATAGAAGCCTGGGCGAGTTGGTATGTATACATTCTAAAACAGCGCAAAAGAACAGGGACGAGAGAACGAAACGTACAACACGAGCGCTGCATGGAAAAGGGCCCTTTGTACGAGAAATGAAATCTGCCAAAATAGAAGCCTGGGCGAGTTGGTATGTATACATTCTAAAACAGCGCAAAAGAACAGGGACGAGAGAACGAAACGTACAACACGAGCGCTGCATGGAAAAGGGCCCTTTGTACGAGAAATGAAATCTGCCAAAATAGAAGCCTGGGCGAGTTGGTATGTTACATTCTAAACCAGCGCAAAAGAACAGGGACGAGAGATCGAAACGTACAACATGAGCGCTGCATGGAAAAGGGCCCTTTGTACGAAAAATGAAATCTGCCAAAATAGAAGCCTGGGCGAGTTGGTATGTATACATTCTAAAACAGCGCAAAAGAACAGGGACGAGAGAACGAGACGTACAACACAAGCGCTGCATGGAAAAGGGCCCTTTGTACGAGAAATGAAATCTGCCAAAATAGAAGCCTGGGCGAGTTGGTATGTATAGATTCTAAAACAGCGCAAAAGAACAGAGACGAGAGAACGAAACGTACAACACAAGCGCTGCATGGAAAAGGGCCCTTTGTACGAGAAATGAAATCTGCCAAAATAGAAGCCTGGGCGAGTTGGTATGTATACATTCTAAAACAGCGCAAAAGAACAGGGACGAGAGAACGAAACGTACAACACGAGCGCTGCATGGAAAAGGGCCCTTTGTACGAGAAATGAAATCTGCCAAAATAGAAGCCTGGGCGAGTTGGTATGTATACATTCTAAAACAGCGCAAAAGAACAGGGACGAGAGAACGAAACGTACAACACGAGCGCTGCATGGAAAAGGGCCCTTTGTACGAGAAATGAAATCCGCCAAAATAGAACCCTGGGCGAGTTGGTATGTATACATTCTAAAACAGCGCAAAAAAACAGGGACGAGAGAACGAAACGTACAACACGACCGCTGCATGGAAAAGGGCCCTTTGTACGAGAAATGAAATCTGCCAAAATAGAAGCCTGGGCGAGTTGGTATGTATACATTCTAAAACAGCGCAAAAGAACAGGGTCGAGAGAACGAAACGTACAACACGAGCGCTGCATGGAAAAGGGCCCTTTGTACGAGAAATGAAATCTGCCAAAATAGAAGCCTGGGCGAGTTGGTATGTATACATTCTAAAACAGCGCAAAAGAACAGGGACGAGAGAACGAAACGTACAACACGAGCGCTGCATGGAAAAGGGCCCTTTGTACGAGAAATGAAATCTGCCAAAATAGAAGCCTGGGCTAGTTGGTATGTATACATTCTAAAACAGCGCAAAAGAACAGGGATGAGAGAACAAAACGTACAACACGAGCGCTGCATGGAAAAGGGCCCTTTGTACGAGAAATGAAATCTGCCAAAATAGAAGCCTGGGCGAGTTGGTATGTATACATTCTAAAACAGCGCAAAAGAACAGGGACGAGAGAACGAGACGTACAACACGAGCGCTGCATGGAAAAGGGCCCTTTGTACGAGAAATGAAATCTGCCAATATAGAAGCCTGGGCGAGTTGGTATGTATACATTCTAAAACAGCGCAAAAAAACAGGGACGAGAGAACGAAACGTACAACACGAGCGCTGCATGGAAAAGGGCCCTTTGTACGAGAAATGAAATCTGCCAAAATAGAAGCCTGGGCGAGTTGGTATGTATACATTCTAAAACAGCGCAAAAGAACAGGGACGAGAGAACGAAACGTACAACACGAGCGCTGCATGGAAAAGGGCCCTTTATACGAGAAATGAAATCTGCCAAAATAGAAGCATGGGCGAGTTGGTATGTATACATTCTAAAACAGCGCAAAAGAACAGGGACGAGAGAACGAAACGTACAACACGAGCGCTGCATGGAAAAGGGCCCTTTGTACGACAAATGAAATCTGCCAAAATAGAAGCCTGGGCGAGTTGGTATGTATACATTCTAAAACAGCGCAAAAGAACAGGGACGAGAGAACGAAACGTACAACACGAGCGCTGCATGGAAAAGGGCCCTTTGTACGAGAAATGAAATCTGCCAAAATAGAAGCCTGGGCTAGTTGGTATGTATACATTCTAAAACAGCGCAAAAGAACAGGGATGAGAGAACAAAACGTACAACACGAGCGCTGCATGGAAAAGGGCCCTTTGTACGAGAAATGAAATCTGCCAAAATAGAAGCCTGGGCGAGTTGGTATGTATACATTCTAAAACAGCGCAAAAGAACAGGGACGAGAGAACGAGACGTACAACACGAGCGCTGCATGGAAAAGGGCCCTTTGTACGAGAAATGAAATCTGCCAAAATAGAAGCCTGGGCGAGTTGGTATGTATACATTCTAAAACAGCGCAAAAGAACAGGGACGAGAGAACGAAACGTACAACACGAGCGCTGCATGGAAAAGGGCCCTTTGTACGAGTGATGAAATCTGCCAAAATAGAAGCCTGGGCGAGTTGGTATGTATACATTCTAAAACAGCGCAAAAGAACAGGTACGAGAGAACGAGACGTACAACACGAGCGCTGCATGGAAAAGGGCCCTTTGTACGAGAAATGAAATCTGCCAAAATAGAAGCCTGGGCGAGTTGGTATGTATACATTCTAAAACAGCGCAAAAGAACAGGGACGAGAGAACGAAATGTACAACACGAGCGCTGCATGGAAAAGGGCCCTTTGTACGAGAAATGAAATCTGCCAAAATAGAAGCCTGGGCGAGTTGGTATGTATACATTCTAAAACAGCGCAAAAGAACAGGGATGAGAGAACAAAACGTACAACGCGAGCGCTGCATGGAAAAGGGCCCTTTGTACGAGAAATGAAATCTGCCAAAATAGAAGCCTGGGCGAGTTGGTATGTATACATTCTAAAACAGCGCAAAAGAACAGGGACGAGAGAACGAGACGTACAACACGAGCGCTGCATGGAAAAGGGCCCTTTGTACGAGAAATGAAATCTGCCAAAATAGAAGCCTGGGCGAGTTGGTATGTATACATTCTAAAACAGCGCAAAAGAACAGGGACGAGAGAACGAAACGTACAACACGAGCGCTGCATGGAAAAGGGCCCTTTGTACGAGAAATGAAATCTGCCAAAATAGAAGCCTGGGCGAGTTGGTATGTACACATTCTAAAACAGCGCAAAAGAACAGGGACGAGAGAACGAAACGTACAACACGAGCGCTGCATGGAAAAGGGCCCTTTGTACGAGAAATGAAATCTGCCAAAATAGAAGCCTAGGCAAGTTGGTATGTATACATTCTAAAACAGCGCAAAAGAACAGGGATGAGAGAACAAAACGTACAACACGAGCGCTGCATGGAAAAGGGCCCTTTGTACGAGAAATGAAATCTGCCAAAATAGAAGCCTGGGCGAGTTGGTATGTATACATTCTAAAACAGCGCAAAAGAACAGGGACAAGAGAACGAGACATACAACACGAGCGCTGCATGGAAAAGGGCCCTTTGTACGAGAAATGAAATCTGCCAAAATAGAAGCCTGGGCAAGTTGGTATGTATACATTCTAAAACAGCGCAAAAGAGCAGGGACGAGAGAACGAAACGTACAACACGAGCGCTGCATGGAAAAGGGCCCTTTATACGAGAAATGAAATCTGCCAAAATAGAAGCATGGGCGAGTTGGTATGTATACATTCTAAAACAGCGCAAAAGAACAGGGACGAGAGAACGAAACGTACAACACGAGCGCTGCATGGAAAAGGGCCCTTTGTACGAGAAATGAAATCTGCCAAAATAGAAGCCTGGGCGAGTTGGTATGTATACATTCTAAAACAGCGCAAAAGAACAGGGACGAGAGAACGAAACGTACAACACGAGCGCTGCATGGAAAAGGGCCCTTTGTACGAGAAATGAAATCTGCCAAAATAGAAGCCTGGGCGAGTTGGTATGTATACATTCTAAAACAGCGCAAAAGAACAGGGACGAGAGAACGAAACGTACAGCACGAGCGCTGCATGGAAAAGGGCCCTTTGTACGAGAAATGAAATCTGCCAAAATAGAAGCCTGGGCTAGTTGGTATGTATACATTCTAAAACAGCGCAAAAGCCTGGGCTAGTTGGTATGTATACATTCTAAAACAGCGCAAAAGAACAGGGATGAGAGAACAAAACGTACAACGCGAGCGCTGCATGGAAAAGGGCCCTTTGTACGAGAAATGAAATCTGCCAAAATAGAAGCCTGGGCGAGTTGGTATGTATACATTCTAAAACAGCGCAAAAGAACAGGGACGAGAGAACGAGACGTACAACACGAGCGCTGCATGGAAAAGGGCCCTTTGTACGAGAAATGAAATCTGCCAAAATAGAAGCCTGGGCGAGTTGGTATGTATACATTCTAAAACAGCGCAAAAGAACAGGGACGAGAGAACGAGACGTACAACACAAGCGCTGCATGGAAAAGGGCCCTTTGTACGAGAAATGAAATCTGCCAAAATAGAAGCCTGGGCGAGTTGGTATGTATAGATTCTAAAACAGCGCAAAAGAACAGAGACGAGAGAACGAAACGTACAACACAAGCGCTGCATGGAAAAGGGCCCTTTGTACGAGAAATGAAATCTGCCATAATAGAAGCCTGGGCGAGTTGGTATGTATACATTCTAAAACAGCGCAAAAGAACAGGGACGAGAGAACGAAACGTACAACACGAGCGCTGCATGGAAAAGGGCCCTTTGTACGAGAAATGAAATCTGCCAAAATAGAAGCCTGGGCGAGTTGGTATGTATACATTCTAAAACAGCGCAAAAGAACAGGGACGAGAGAACGAAACGTACAACACGAGCGCTGCATGGAAAAGGGCCCTTTGTACGAGAAATGAAATCTGCCAAAATAGAAGCCTGGGCGAGTTGGTATGTATACATTCTAAAACAGCGCAAAAGAACAGGGACGAGAGAACGAAACGTACAACACGAGCGCTGCATGGAAAAGGGCCCTTTATACGAGAAATGAAATCTGCCAAAATAGAAGCATGGGCGAGTTGGTATGTATACATTCTAAAACAGCGCAAAAGAACAGGGACGAGAGAACGAAACGTACAACACGAGCGCTGCATGGAAAAGGGCCCTTTGTACGAGAAATGAAATCTGAAAAATAGAAGCCTGGGCGAGTTGGTATGTATACATTCTAAAACAGCGCAAAAGAACAGGGACGAGAGAACGAAACGTACAACACGAGCGCTGCATGGAAAAGGGCCCTTTGTACGAGAAATGAAATCTGCCAAAATAGAAGCCTGGGCGAGTTGGTATGTATACATTCTAAAACAGCGCAAAAGAACAGGGACGAGAGAACGAAACGTACAACACGAGCGCTGCATGGAAAAGGGCCCTTTGTACGAGAAATGAAATCTGCCAAAATAGAAGCCTGGGCTAGTTGGTATGTATACATTCTAAAACAGCGCAAAAGAACAGGGATGAGAGAACAAAACGTACAACGCGAGCGCTGCATGGAAAAGGGCCCTTTGTACGAGAAATGAAATCTGCCAAAATAGAAGCCTGGGCGAGTTGGTATGTATACATTCTAAAACAGCGCAAAAGAACAGGGACGAGAGAACGAGACGTACAACACGAGCGCTGCATGGAAAAGGGCCCTTTGTACGAGAAATGAAATCTGCCAAAATAGAAGCCTGGGCGAGTTGGTATGTATACATTCTAAAACAGCGCAAAAGAACAGGGACGAGAGAACGAAACGTACAACACGAGCGCTGCATGGAAAAGGGCCCTTTGTACGAGAAATGAAATCTGCCAAAATAGAAGCCTGGGCTAGTTGGTATGTATACATTCTAAAACAGCGCAAAAGAACAGGGATGAGAGAACAAAACGTACAACACGAGCGCTGCATGGAAAAGGGCCCTTTGTACGAGAAATGAAATCTGCCAAAATAGAAGCCTGGGCGAGTTGGTATGTATACATTCTAAAACAGCGCAAAAGAACAGGGACGAGAGAACGAGACGTACAACACGAGCGCTGCATGGAAAAGGGCCCTTTGTACGAGAAATGAAATCTGCCAATATAGAAGCCTGGGCGAGTTGGTATGTATACATTCTAAAACAGCGCAAAAAAACAGGGACGAGAGAACGAAACGTACAGCACGAGCGCTGCATGGAAAAGGGCCCTTTGTACGAGAAATGAAATCTGCCAAAATAGAAGCCTGGGCGAGTTGGTATGTATACATTCTAAAACAGCGCAAAAGAACAGGGACGAGAGAACGAAACGTACAACACGAGCGCTGCATGGAAAAGGGCCCTTTATACGAGAAATGAAATCTGCCAAAATAGAAGCATGGGCGAGTTGGTATGTATACATTCTAAAACAGCGCAAAAGAACAGGGACGAGAGAACGAAACGTACAACACGAGCGCTGCATGGAAAAGGGCCCTTTGTACGACAAATGAAATCTGCCAAAATAGAAGCCTGGGCGAGTTGGTATGTATACATTCTAAAACAGCGCAAAAGAACAGGGACGAGAGAACGAAACGTACAACACGAGCGCTGCATGGAAAAGGGCCCTTTGTACGAGAAATGAAATCTGCCAAAATAGAAGCCTGGGCTAGTTGGTATGTATACATTCTAAAACAGCGCAAAAGAACAGGGATGAGAGAACAAAACGTACAACACGAGCGCTGCATGGAAAAGGGCCCTTTGTACGAGAAATGAAATCTGCCAAAATAGAAGCCTGGGCGAGTTGGTATGTATACATTCTAAAACAGCGCAAAAGAACAGGGACGAGAGAACGAGACGTACAACACGAGCGCTGCATGGAAAAGGGCCCTTTGTACGAGAAATGAAATCTGCCAAAATAGAAGCCTGGGCGAGTTGGTATGTATACATTCTAAAACAGCGCAAAAGAACAGGGACGAGAGAACGAAACGTACAACACGAGCGCTGCATGGAAAAGGGCCCTTTGTACGAGTGATGAAATCTGCCAAAATAGAAGCCTGGGCGAGTTGGTATGTATACATTCTAAAACAGCGCAAAAGAACAGGTACGAGAGAACGAGACGTACAACACGAGCGCTGCATGGAAAAGGGCCCTTTGTACGAGAAATGAAATCTGCCAAAATAGAAGCCTGGGCGAGTTGGTATGTATACATTCTAAAACAGCGCAAAAGAACAGGGACGAGAGAACGAAATGTACAACACGAGCGCTGCATGGAAAAGGGCCCTTTGTACGAGAAATGAAATCTGCCAAAATAGAAGCCTGGGCGAGTTGGTATGTATACATTCTAAAACAGCGCAAAAGAACAGGGATGAGAGAACAAAACGTACAACGCGAGCGCTGCATGGAAAAGGGCCCTTTGTACGAGAAATGAAATCTGCCAAAATAGAAGCCTGGGCGAGTTGGTATGTATACATTCTAAAACAGCGCAAAAGAACAGGGACGAGAGAACGAGACGTACAACACGAGCGCTGCATGGAAAAGGGTCCTTTGTACGAGAAATGAAATCTGCCAAAATAGAAGCCTGGGCGAGTTGGTATGTATACATTCTAAAACAGCGCAAAAGAACAGGGACGAGAGAACGAAACGTACAACACGAGCGCTGCATGGAAAAGGGCCCTTTGTACGAGAAATGAAATCTGCCAAAATAGAAGCCTGGGCGAGTTGGTATGTACACATTCTAAAACAGCGCAAAAGAACAGGGACGAGAGAACGAAACGTACAACACGAGCGCTGCATGGAAAAGGGCCCTTTGTACGAGAAATGAAATCTGCCAAAATAGAAGCCTGGGCAAGTTGGTATGTATACATTCTAAAACAGCGCAAAAGAACAGGGATGAGAGAACAAAACGTACAACACGAGCGCTGCATGGAAAAGGGCCCTTTGTACGAGAAATGAAATCTGCCAAAATAGAAGCCTGGGCGAGTTGGTATGTATACATTCTAAAACAGCGCAAAAGAACAGGGACGAGAGAACGAGACATACAACACGAGCGCTGCATGGAAAAGGGCCCTTTGTACGAGAAATGAAATCTGCCAAAATAGAAGCCTGGGCAAGTTGGTATGTATACATTCTAAAACAGCGCAAAAGAGCAGGGACGAGAGAACGAAACGTACAACACGAGCGCTGCATGGAAAAGGGCCCTTTATACGAGAAATGAAATCTGCCAAAATAGAAGCATGGGCGAGTTGGTATGTATACATTCTAAAACAGCGCAAAAGAACAGGGACGAGAGAACGAAACGTACAACACGAGCGCTGCATGGAAAAGGGCCCTTTGTACGAGAAATGAAATCTGCCAAAATAGAAGCCTGGGCGAGTTGGTATGTATACATTCTAAAACAGCGCAAAAGAACAGGGACGAGAGAACGAAACGTACAACACGAGCGCTGCATGGAAAAGGGCCCTTTGTACGAGAAATGAAATCTGCCAAAATAGAAGCCTGGGCGAGTTGGTATGTATACATTCTAAAACAGCGCAAAAGAACAGGGACGAGAGAACGAAACGTACAGCACGAGCGCTGCATGGAAAAGGGCCCTTTGTACGAGAAATGAAATCTGCCAAAATAGAAGCCTGGGCTAGTTGGTATGTATACATTCTAAAACAGCGCAAAAGCCTGGGCTAGTTGGTATGTATACATTCTAAAACAGCGCAAAAGAACAGGGATGAGAGAACAAAACGTACAACGCGAGCGCTGCATGGAAAAGGGCCCTTTGTACGAGAAATGAAATCTGCCAAAATAGAAGCCTGGGCGAGTTGGTATGTATACATTCTAAAACAGCGCAAAAGAACAGGGACGAGAGAACGAGACGTACAACACGAGCGCTGCATGGAAAAGGGCCCTTTGTACGAGAAATGAAATCTGCCAAAATAGAAGCCTGGGCGAGTTGGTATGTATACATTCTAAAACAGCGCAAAAGAACAGGGACGAGAGAACGAGACGTACAACACAAGCGCTGCATGGAAAAGGGCCCTTTGTACGAGAAATGAAATCTGCCAAAATAGAAGCCTGGGCGAGTTGGTATGTATAGATTCTAAAACAGCGCAAAAGAACAGAGACGAGAGAACGAAACGTACAACACAAGCGCTGCATGGAAAAGGGCCCTTTGTACGAGAAATGAAATCTGCCATAATAGAAGCCTGGGCGAGTTGGTATGTATACATTCTAAAACAGCGCAAAAGAACAGGGACGAGAGAACGAAACGTACAACACGAGCGCTGCATGGAAAAGGGCCCTTTGTACGAGAAATGAAATCTGCCAAAATAGAAGCCTGGGCGAGTTGGTATGTATACATTCTAAAACAGCGCAAAAGAACAGGGACGAGAGAACGAAACGTACAACACGAGCGCTGCATGGAAAAGGGCCCTTTGTACGAGAAATGAAATCTGCCAAAATAGAAGCCTGGGCGAGTTGGTATGTATACATTCTAAAACAGCGCAAAAGAACAGGGACGAGAGAACGAAACGTACAACACGAGCGCTGCATGGAAAAGGGCCCTTTGTACGAGAAATGAAATCTGCCAAAATAGAAGCCTGGGCTAGTTGGTATGTATACATTCTAAAACAGCGCAAAAGAACAGGGATGAGAGAACAAAACGTACAACGCGAGCGCTGCATGGAAAAGGGCCCTTTGTACGAGAAATGAAATCTGCCAAAATAGAAGCCTGGGCGAGTTGGTATGTATACATTCTAAAACAGCGCAAAAGAACAGGGACGAGAGAACGAGACGTACAACACGAGCGCTGCATGGAAAAGGGCCCTTTGTACGAGAAATGAAATCTGCCAAAATAGAAGCCTGGGCGAGTTGGTATGTATACATTCTAAAACAGCGCAAAAGAACAGGGACGAGAGAACGAAACGTACAACACGAGCGCTGCATGGAAAAGGGCCCTTTGTACGAGAAATGAAATCTGCCAAAATAGAAGCCTGGGCGAGTTGGTATGTATACATTCTAAAACAGCGCAAAAGAACAGGGACGAGAGAACGAAACGTACAACACGAGCGCTGCATGGAAAAGGGCCCTTTGTACGAGAAATGAAATCTGCCAAAATAGAAGCCTGGGCAAGTTGGTATGTATACATTCTAAAACAGCGCAAAAGAACAGGGATGAGAGAACAAAACGTACAACACGAGCGCTGCATGGAAAAGGGCCCTTTGTACGAGAAATGAAATCTGCCAAAATAGAAGCCTGGGCGAGTTGGTATGTATACATTCTAAAACAGCGCAAAAGAACAGGGACGAGAGAACGAGACATACAACACGAGCGCTGCATGGAAAAGGGCCCTTTGTACGAGAAATGAAATCTGCCAAAATAGAAGCCTGGGCGAGTTGGTATGTATACATTCTAAAACAGCGCAAAAGAACAGGGACGAGAGAACGAAACGTACAACACGAGCGCTGCATGGAAAAGGGCCCTTTATACGAGAAATGAAATCTGCCAAAATAGAAGCATGGGCGAGTTGGTATGTATACATTCTAAAACAGAGCAAAAGAACAGGGACGAGAGAACGAAACGTACAACACGAGCGCTGCATGGAAAAGGGCCCTTTGTACGAGAAATAAAATCTGCCAAAATAGAAGCCTGGGCGAGTTGGTATGTATACATTCTAAAACAGCGCAAAAGACCAGGGACGAGAGAACGAAACGTACAACACGAGCGCTGCATGGAAAAGGGCCCTTTGTACGAGAAATGAAATCTGCCAAAATAGAAGCCTGGGCGAGTTGGTATGTATAGATTCTAAAACAGCGCAAAAGAACAGGGACGAGAGAACGAAACGTACAACACGAGCGCTGCATGGAAAAGGGCCCTTTGTACGAGAAATGAAATCTGCCAAAATAGAAGCCTGGGCTAGTTGGTATGTATACATTCTAAAACAGCGCAAAAGCCTGGGCTAGTTGGTATGTATACATTCTAAAACAGCGCAAAAGAACAGGGATGAGAGAACAAAACGTACAACGCGAGCGCTGCATGGAAAAGGGCCCTTTGTACGAGAAATGAAATCTGCCAAAATAGAAGCCTGGGCGAGTTGGTATGTATACATTCTAAAACAGCGCAAAAGAACAGGGACGAGAGAACGAGACGTACAACACGAGCGCTGCATGGAAAGGGGCCCTTTGTACGAGAAATGAAATCTGCCAAAATAGAAGCCTGGGCGAGTTGGTATGTATACATTCTAAAACAGCGCAAAAGAACAGGGACGAGAGAACGAAACGTACAACACGAGCGCTGCATGGAAAAGGGCCCTTTGTACGAGAAATGAAATCTGCCAAAATAGAAGCCTGGGCGAGTTGGTATGTATACATTCTAAAACAGCGCAAAAGAACAGGGACGAGAGAACGAAACGTACAACACGAGCGCTGCATGGAAAAGGGCCCTTTATACGAGAAATGAAATCTGCCAAAATAGAAGCATGGGCGAGTTGGTATGTATACATTCTAAAACAGCGCAAAAGAACAGGGACGAGAGAACGAAACGTACAACACGAGCGCTGCATGGAAAAGGGCCCTTTGTACGAGAAATGAAATCTGCCAAAATAGAAGCCTGGGCGAGTTGGTATGTATACATTCTAAAACAGCGCAAAAGAACAGGGACGAGAGAACGAGACGTACAACACGAGCGCTGCATGGAAAAGGGCCCTTTGTACGAGAAATGAAATCTGCCAAAATAGAAGCCTGGGCGAGTTGGTATGTATACATTCTAAAACAGCGCAAAAGAACAGGGACGAGAGAACGAAACGTACAACACGAGCGCTGCATGGAAAAGGGCCCTTTGTACGAGAAATGAAATCTGCCAAAATAGAAGCCTGGGCGAGTTGGTATGTATACATTCTAAAACAGCGCAAAAGAACAGGGACGAGAGAACGAAACGTACAACACGAGCGCTGCATGGAAAAGGGCCCTTTGTACGAGAAATGAAATCTGCCAAAATAGAAGCATGGGCGAGTTGGTATGTATACATTCTAAAACAGCGCAAAAGAACAGGGACGAGAGAACGAAACGTACAACACGAGCGCTGCATGGAAAAGGGCCCTTTGTACGAGAAATGAAATCTGCCAAAATAGAAGCCTGGGCGAGTTGGTATGTATACATTCTAAAACAGCGCAAAAGAACAGGGACGAGAGAACGAAACGTACAACACGAGCGCTGCATGGAAAAGGGCCCTTTGTACGAGAAATGAAATCTGCCAAAATAGAAGCCTGGGCGAGTTGGTATGTATACATTCTAAAACAGCGCAAAAGAACAGGGACGAGAGAACGAAACGTACAACACGAGCGCTGCATGGAAAAGGGCCCTTTGTACGAGAAATGAAATCTGCCAAAATAGAAGCCTGGGCTAGTTGGTATGTATACATTCTAAAACAGCGCAAAAGAACAGGGATGAGAGAACAAAACGTACAACGCGAGCGCTGCATGGAAAAGGGCCCTTTGTACGAGAAATGAAATCTGCCAAAATAGAAGCCTGGGCGAGTTGGTATGTATACATTCTAAAACAGCGCAAAAGAACAGGGACGAGAGAACGAGACGTACAACACGAGCGCTGCATGGAAAAGGGCCCTTTGTACGAGAAATGAAATCTGCCAAAATAGAAGCCTGGGCGAGTTGGTATGTATACATTCTAAAACAGCGCAAAAGAACAGGGACGAGAGAACGAAACGTACAACACGAGCGCTGCATGGAAAAGGGCCCTTTGTACGAGAAATGAAATCTGCCAAAATAGAAGCCTGGGCGAGTTGGTATGTATACATTCTAAAACAGCGCAAAAGAACAGGGACGAGAGAACGAAACGTACAACACGAGCGCTGCATGGAAAAGGGCCCTTTGTACGAGAAATGAAATCTGCCAAAATAGAAGCCTGGGCAAGTTGGTATGTATACATTCTAAAACAGCGCAAAAGAACAGGGATGAGAGAACAAAACGTACAACACGAGCGCTGCATGGAAAAGGGCCCTTTGTACGAGAAATGAAATCTGCCAAAATAGAAGCCTGGGCGAGTTGGTATGTATACATTCTAAAACAGCGCAAAAGAACAGGGACGAGAGAACGAGACATACAACACGAGCGCTGCATGGAAAAGGGCCCTTTGTACGAGAAATGAAATCTGCCAAAATAGAAGCCTGGGCGAGTTGGTATGTATACATTCTAAAACAGCGCAAAAGAACAGGGACGAGAGAACGAAACGTACAACACGAGCGCTGCATGGAAAAGGGCCCTTTATACGAGAAATGAAATCTGCCAAAATAGAAGCATGGGCGAGTTGGTATGTATACATTCTAAAACAGAGCAAAAGAACAGGGACGAGAGAACGAAACGTACAACACGAGCGCTGCATGGAAAAGGGCCCTTTGTACGAGAAATAAAATCTGCCAAAATAGAAGCCTGGGCGAGTTGGTATGTATACATTCTAAAACAGCGCAAAAGAACAGGGACGAGAGAACGAAACGTACAACACGAGCGCTGCATGGAAAAGGGCCCTTTGTACGAGAAATGAAATCTGCCAAAATAGAAGCCTGGGCGAGTTGGTATGTATAGATTCTAAAACAGCGCAAAAGAACAGGGACGAGAGAACGAAACGTACAACACGAGCGCTGCATGGAAAAGGGCCCTTTGTACGAGAAATGAAATCTGCCAAAATAGAAGCCTGGGCTAGTTGGTATGTATACATTCTAAAACAGCGCAAAAGCCTGGGCTAGTTGGTATGTATACATTCTAAAACAGCGCAAAAGAACAGGGATGAGAGAACAAAACGTACAACGCGAGCGCTGCATGGAAAAGGGCCCTTTGTACGAGAAATGAAATCTGCCAAAATAGAAGCCTGGGCGAGTTGGTATGTATACATTCTAAAACAGCGCAAAAGAACAGGGACGAGAGAACGAGACGTACAACACGAGCGCTGCATGGAAAGGGGCCCTTTGTACGAGAAATGAAATCTGCCAAAATAGAAGCCTGGGCGAGTTGGTATGTATACATTCTAAAACAGCGCAAAAGAACAGGGACGAGAGAACGAAACGTACAACACGAGCGCTGCATGGAAAAGGGCCCTTTGTACGAGAAATGAAATCTGCCAAAATAGAAGCCTGGGCGAGTTGGTATGTATACATTCTAAAACAGCGCAAAAGAACAGGGACGAGAGAACGAAACGTACAACACGAGCGCTGCATGGAAAAGGGCCCTTTATACGAGAAATGAAATCTGCCAAAATAGAAGCATGGGCGAGTTGGTATGTATACATTCTAAAACAGCGCAAAAGAACAGGGACGAGAGAACGAAACGTACAACACGAGCGCTGCATGGAAAAGGGCCCTTTGTACGAGAAATGAAATCTGCCAAAATAGAAGCCTGGGCGAGTTGGTATGTATACATTCTAAAACAGCGCAAAAGAACAGGGACGAGAGAACGAAACGTACAACACGAGCGCTGCATGGAAAAGGGCCCTTTGTACGAGAAATGAAATCTGCCAAAATAGAAGCCTGGGCTAGTTGGTATGTATACATTCTAAAACAGCGCAAAAGAACAGGTACGAGAGAACGAGACGTACAACACGAGCGCTGCATGGAAAAGGGCCCTTTGTACGAGAAATGAAATCTGCCAAAATAGAAGCCTGGGCGAGTTGGTATGTATACATTCTAAAACAGCGCAAAAGAACAGGGACGAGAGAACGAAACGTACAACACGAGCGCTGCATGGAAAAGGGCCCTTTGTACGAGAAATGAAATCTGCCAAAATAGAAGCCTGGGCGAGTTGGTATGTATACATTCTAAAACAGCGCAAAAGAACAGGGACGAGAGAACGAAACGTACAACACGAGCGCTGCATGGAAAAGGGCCCTTTATACGAGAAATGAAATCTGCCAAAATAGAAGCATGGGCGAGTTGGTATGTATACATTCTAAAACAGCGCAAAAGAACAGGGACGAGAGAACGAAACGTACAACACGAGCGCTGCATGGAAAAGGGCCCTTTGTACGAGAAATGAAATCTGCCAAAATAGAAGCCTGGGCGAGTTGGTATGTATACATTCTAAAACAGCGCAAAAGAACAGGGACGAGAGAACGAAACGTACAACACGAGCGCTGCATGGAAAAGGGCCCTTTGTACGAGAAATGAAATCTGCCAAAATAGAAGCCTGGGCTAGTTGGTATGTATACATTCTAAAACAGCGCAAAAGAACAGGGATGAGAGAACAAAACGTACAACACGAGCGCTGCATGGAAAAGGGCCCTTTGTACGAGAAATGAAATCTGCCAAAATAGAAGCCTGGGCGAGTTGGTATGTATACATTCTAAAACAGCGCAAAAGAACAGGGACGAGAGAACGAGACGTACAACACGAGCGCTGCATGGAAAAGGGCCCTTTGTACGAGAAATGAAATCTGCCAAAATAGAAGCCTGGGCGAGTTGGTATGTATACATTCTAAAACAGCGCAAAAGAACAGGGACGAAAGAACGAAACGTACAACACGAGCGCTGCATGGAAAAGGGCCCTTTGTACGAGTGATGAAATCTGCCAAAATAGAAGCCTGGGCGAGTTGGTATGTATACATTCTAAAACAGCGCAAAAGAACAGGTACGAGAGAACGAGACGTACAACACGAGCGCTGCATGGAAAAGGGCCCTTTGTACGAGAAATGAAATCTGCCAAAATAGAAGCCTGGGCGAGTTGGTATGTATACATTCTAAAACAGCGCAAAAGAACAGGGACGAGAGAACGAAATGTACAACACGAGCGCTGCATGGAAAAGGGCCCTTTGTACGAGAAATGAAATCTGCCAAAATAGAAGCCTGGGCGAGTTGGTATGTATACATTCTAAAACAGCGCAAAAGAACAGGGATGAGAGAACAAAACGTACAACGCGAGCGCTGCATGGAAAAGGGCCCTTTGTACGAGAAATGAAATCTGCCAAAATAGAAGCCTGGGCGAGTTGGTATGTATACATTCTAAAACAGCGCAAAAGAACAGGGACGAGAGAACGAGACGTACAACACGAGCGCTGCATGGAAAAGGGCCCTTTGTACGAGAAATGAAATCTGCCAAAATAGAAGCCTGGGCGAGTTGGTATGTATACATTCTAAAACAGCGCAAAAGAACAGGGACGAGAGAACGAAACGTACAACACGAGCGCTGCATGGAAAAGGGCCCTTTGTACGAGAAATGAAATCTGCCAAAATAGAAGCCTGGGCGAGTTGGTATGTATACATTCTAAAACAGCGCAAAAGAACAGGGACGAGAGAACGAAACGTACAACACGAGCGCTGCATGGAAAAGGGCCCTTTGTACGAGAAATGAAATCTGCCAAAATAGAAGCCTAGGCAAGTTGGTATGTATACATTCTAAAACAGCGCAAAAGAACAGGGATGAGAGAACAAAACGTACAACACGAGCGCTGCATGGAAAAGGGCCCTTTGTACGAGAAATGAAATCTGCCAAAATAGAAGCCTGGGCGAGTTGGTATGTATACATTCTAAAACAGCGCAAAAGAACAGGGACGAGAGAACGAGACATACAACACGAGCGCTGCATGGAAAAGGGCCCTTTGTACGAGAAATGAAATCTGCCAAAATAGAAGCCTGGGCAAGTTGGTATGTATACATTCTAAAACAGCGCAAAAGAGCAGGGACGAGAGAACGAAACGTACAACACGAGCGCTGCATGGAAAAGGGCCCTTTATACGAGAAATGAAATCTGCCAAAATAGAAGCATGGGCGAGTTGGTATGTATACATTCTAAAACAGCGCAAAAGAACAGGGACGAGAGAACGAAACGTACAACACGAGCGCTGCATGGAAAAGGGCCCTTTGTACGAGAAATGAAATCTGCCAAAATAGAAGCCTGGGCGAGTTGGTATGTATACATTCTAAAACAGCGCAAAAGAACAGGGACGAGAGAACGAAACGTACAACACGAGCGCTGCATGGAAAAGGGCCCTTTGTACGAGAAATGAAATCTGCCAAAATAGAAGCCTGGGCGAGTTGGTATGTATACATTCTAAAACAGCGCAAAAGAACAGGGACGAGAGAACGAAACGTACAGCACGAGCGCTGCATGGAAAAGGGCCCTTTGTACGAGAAATGAAATCTGCCAAAATAGAAGCCTGGGCTAGTTGGTATGTATACATTCTAAAACAGCGCAAAAGCCTGGGCTAGTTGGTATGTATACATTCTAAAACAGCGCAAAAGAACAGGGATGAGAGAACAAAACGTACAACGCGAGCGCTGCATGGAAAAGGGCCCTTTGTACGAGAAATGAAATCTGCCAAAATAGAAGCCTGGGCGAGTTGGTATGTATACATTCTAAAACAGCGCAAAAGAACAGGGACGAGAGAACGAGACGTACAACACGAGCGCTGCATGGAAAAGGGCCCTTTGTACGAGAAATGAAATCTGCCAAAATAGAAGCCTGGGCGAGTTGGTATGTATACATTCTAAAACAGCGCAAAAGAACAGGGACGAGAGAACGAGACGTACAACACAAGCGCTGCATGGAAAAGGGCCCTTTGTACGAGAAATGAAATCTGCCAAAATAGAAGCCTGGGCGAGTTGGTATGTATAGATTCTAAAACAGCGCAAAAGAACAGAGACGAGAGAACGAAACGTACAACACAAGCGCTGCATGGAAAAGGGCCCTTTGTACGAGAAATGAAATCTGCCATAATAGAAGCCTGGGCGAGTTGGTATGTATACATTCTAAAACAGCGCAAAAGAACAGGGACGAGAGAACGAAACGTACAACACGAGCGCTGCATGGAAAAGGGCCCTTTGTACGAGAAATGAAATCTGCCAAAATAGAAGCCTGGGCGAGTTGGTATGTATACATTCTAAAACAGCGCAAAAGAACAGGGACGAGAGAACGAAACGTACAACACGAGCGCTGCATGGAAAAGGGCCCTTTGTACGAGAAATGAAATCTGCCAAAATAGAAGCCTGGGCGAGTTGGTATGTATACATTCTAAAACAGCGCAAAAAAATAGGGACGAGAGAACGAAACGTACAACACGAGCGCTGCATGGAAAAGGGCCCTTTGTACGAGAAATGAAATCTGCCAAAATAGAAGCCTGGGCGAGTTGGTATGTATACATTCTAAAACAGCGCAAAAGAACAGGGACGAGAGAACGAAACGTACAACACGAGCGCTGCATGGAAAAGGGCCCTTTGTACGAGAAATGAAATCTGCCAAAATAGAAGCCTGGGCGAGTTGGTATGTATACATTCTAAAACAGCGCAAAAGAACAGGGACGAGAGAACGAAACGTACAACACGAGCGCTGCATGGAAAAGGGCCCTTTGTACGAGAAATGAAATCTGCCAAAATAGAAGCCTGGGCTAGTTGGTATGTATACATTCTAAAACAGCGCAAAAGAACAGGGATGAGAGAACAAAACGTACAACACGAGCGCTGCATGGAAAAGGGCCCTTTGTACGAGAAATGAAATCTGCCAAAATAGAAGCCTGGGCGAGTTGGTATGTATACATTCTAAAACAGCGCAAAAGAACAGGGACGAGAGAACGAGACGTACAACACGAGCGCTGCATGGAAAAGGGCCCTTTGTACGAGAAATGAAATCTGCCAAAATAGAAGCCTGGGCGAGTTGGTATGTATACATTCTAAAACAGCGCAAAAGAACAGGGACGAGAGAACGAAACGTACAACACGAGCGCTGTATGGAAAAGGGCCCTTTGTACGAGAAATGAAATCTGCCAAAATAGAAGCCTGGGTGAGTTGGTATGTATACATTCTAAAACAGCGCAAAAGAACAGGGACGAGAGAACGAAACGTACAACACGAGCGCTGCATGGAAAAGGGCCCTTTGTACGAGAAATGAAATCTGCCAAAATAGAAGCCTGGGCTAGTTGGTATGTATACATTCTAAAACAGCGCAAAAGAACAGGTACGAGAGAACGAGACGTACAACACGAGCGCTGCATGGAAAAGGGCCCTTTGTACGAGAAATGAAATCTGCCAAAATAGAAGCCTGGGCGAGTTGGTATGTATACATTCTAAAACATCGCAAAAGAACAGGGACGAGAGAACGAAACGTACAACACGAGCGCTGCACGGAAAAGGGCCCTTTGTACGAGAAATGAAATCTGCCAAAATAGAAGCCTGGGCGAGTTGGTATGTATACATTCTAAAACGGCGCAAAAGAACAGGGACGAGAGAACGAAACGTACAACACGAGCGCTGCATGGAAAAGGGCCCTTTATACGAGAAATGAAATCTGCCAAAATAGAAGCATGGGCGAGTTGGTATGTATACATTCTAAAACAGCGCAAAAGAACAGGGACGAGAGAACGAAACGTACAACACGAGCGCTGCATGGAAAAGGGCCCTTTGTACGAGAAATGAAATCTGACAAAATAGAAGCCTGGGCGAGTTGGTATGTATACATTCTAAAACAGCGCAAAAGAACAGGGACGAGAGAACGAAACGTACAACACGAGCGCTGCATGGAAAAGGGCCCTTTGTACGAGAAATGAAATCTGCCAAAATAGAAGCCTGGGCGAGTTGGTATGTATACATTCTAAAACAGCGCAAAAGAACAGGGACGAGAGAACGAAACGTACAGCACGAGCGCTGCATGGAAAAGGGCCCTTTGTACGAGAAATGAAATCTGCCAAAATAGAAGCCTGGGCTAGTTGGTATGTATACATTCTAAAACAGCGCAAAAGCCTGGGCTAGTTGGTATGTATACATTCTAAAACAGCGCAAAAGAACAGGGATGAGAGAACAAAACGTACAACGCGAGCGCTGCATGGAAAAGGGCCCTTTGTACGAGAAATGAAATCTGCCAAAATAGAAGCCTGGGCGAGTTGGTATGTATACATTCTAAAACAGCGCAAAAGAACAGGGACGAGAGAACGAGACGTACAACACGAGCGCTGCATGGAAAAGGGCCCTTTGTACGAGAAATGAAATCTGCCAAAATAGAAGCCTGGGCGAGTTGGTATGTATACATTCTAAAACAGCGCAAAAGAACAGGGACGAGAGAACGAGACGTACAACACAAGCGCTGCATGGAAAAGGGCCCTTTGTACGAGAAATGAAATCTGCCAAAATAGAAGCCTGGGCGAGTTGGTATGTATAGATTCTAAAACAGCGCAAAAGAACAGAGACGAGAGAACGAAACGTACAACACAAGCGCTGCATGGAAAAGGGCCCTTTGTACGAGAAATGAAATCTGCCATAATAGAACCCTGGGCGAGTTGGTATGTATACATTCTAAAACAGCGCAAAAGAACAGGGACGAGAGAACGAAACGTACAACACGAGCGCTGCATGGAAAAGGGCCCTTTGTACGAGAAATGAAATCTGCCAAAATAGAAGCCTGGGCGAGTTGGTATGTATACATTCTAAAACAGCGCAAAAGAACAGGGACGAGAGAACGAAACGTACAACACGAGCGCTGCATGGAAAAGGGCCCTTTGTACGAGAAATGAAATCTGCCAAAATAGAAGCCTGGGCGAGTTGGTATGTATACATTCTAAAACAGCGCAAAAAAACAGGGACGAGAGAACGAAACGTACAACACGAGCGCTGCATGGAAAAGGGCCCTTTGTACGAGAAATGAAATCTGCCAAAATAGAAGCCTGGGCGAGTTGGTATGTATACATTCTAAAACAGCGCAAAAGAACAGGGACGAGAGAACGAAACGTACAACACGAGCGCTGCATGGAAAAGGGCCCTTTGTACGAGAAATGAAATCTGCCAAAATAGAAGCCTGGGCGAGTTGGTATGTATACATTCTAAAACAGCGCAAAAGAACAGGGACGAGAGAACGAAACGTACAACACGAGCGCTGCATGGAAAAGGGCCCTTTGTACGAGAAATGAAATCTGCCAAAATAGAAGCCTGGGCTAGTTGGTATGTATACATTCTAAAACAGCGCAAAAGAACAGGGATGAGAGAACAAAACGTACAACACGAGCGCTGCATGGAAAAGGGCCCTTTGTACGAGAAATGAAATCTGCCAAAATAGAAGCCTGGGCGAGTTGGTATGTATACATTCTAAAACAGCGCAAAAGAACAGGGACGAGAGAACGAGACGTACAACACGAGCGCTGCATGGAAAAGGGCCCTTTGTACGAGAAATGAAATCTGCCAAAATAGAAGCCTGGGCGAGTTGGTATGTATACATTCTAAAACAGCGCAAAAGAACAGGGACGAGAGAACGAAACGTACAACACGAGCGCTGTATGGAAAAGGGCCCTTTGTACGAGAAATGAAATCTGCCAAAATAGAAGCCTGGGTGAGTTGGTATGTATACATTCTAAAACAGCGCAAAAGAACAGGGACGAGAGAACGAAACGTACAACACGAGCGCTGCATGGAAAAGGGCCCTTTGTACGAGAAATGAAATCTGCCAAAATAGAAGCCTGGGCTAGTTGGTATGTATACATTCTAAAACAGCGCAAAAGAACAGGTACGAGAGAACGAGACGTACAACACGAGCGCTGCATGGAAAAGGGCCCTTTGTACGAGAAATGAAATCTGCCAAAATAGAAGCCTGGGCGAGTTGGTATGTATACATTCTAAAACATCGCAAAAGAACAGGGACGAGAGAACGAAACGTACAACACGAGCGCTGCACGGAAAAGGGCCCTTTGTACGAGAAATGAAATCTGCCAAAATAGAAGCCTGGGCGAGTTGGTATGTATACATTCTAAAACAGCGCAAAAGAACAGGGACGAGAGAACGAAACGTACAACACGAGCGCTGCATGGAAAAGGGCCCTTTATACGAGAAATGAAATCTGCCAAAATAGAAGCATGGGCGAGTTGGTATGTATACATTCTAAAACAGCGCAAAAGAACAGGGACGAGAGAACGAAACGTACAACACGAGCGCTGCATGGAAAAGGGCCCTTTGTACGAGAAATGAAATCTGACAAAATAGAAGCCTGGGCGAGTTGGTATGTATACATTCTAAAACAGCGCAAAAGAACAGGGACGAGAGAACGAAACGTACAACACGAGCGCTGCATGGAAAAGGGCCCTTTGTACGAGAAATGAAATCTGCCAAAATAGAAGCCTGGGCTAGTTGGTATGTATACATTCTAAAACAGCGCAAAAGAACAGGGATGAGAGAACAAAACGTACAACACGAGCGCTGCATGGAAAAGGGCCCTTTGTACGAGAAATGAAATCTGCCAAAATAGAAGCCTGGGCGAGTTGGTATGTATACATTCTAAAACAGCGCAAAAGAACAGGGACGAGAGAACGAGACGTACAACACGAGCGCTGCATGGAAAAGGGCCCTTTGTACGAGAAATGAAATCTGCCAAAATAGAAGCCTGGGCGAGTTGGTATGTATACATTCTAAAACAGCGCAAAAGAACAGGGACGAGAGAACGAAACGTACAACACGAGCGCTGCATGGAAAAGGGCCCTTTGTACGAGTGATGAAATCTGCCAAAATAGAAGCCTGGGCGAGTTGGTATGTATACATTCTAAAACAGCGCAAAAGAACAGGTACGAGAGAACGAGACGTACAACACGAGCGCTGCATGGAAAAGGGCCCTTTGTACGAGAAATGAAATCTGCCAAAATAGAAGCCTGGGCGAGTTGGTATGTATACATTCTAAAACAGCGCAAAAGAACAGGGACGAGAGAACGAAATGTACAACACGAGCGCTGCATGGAAAAGGGCCCTTTGTACGAGAAATGAAATCTGCCAAAATAGAAGCCTGGGCGAGTTGGTATGTATACATTCTAAAACAGCGCAAAAGAACAGGGACGAGAGAACGAAACGTACAACACGAGCGCTGCATGGAAAAGGGCCCTTTGTACGAGAAATGAAATCTGCCAAAATAGAAGCCTGGGCGAGTTGGTATGTATACATTCTAAAACAGCGCAAAAGAACAGGGACGAGAGAACGAAACGTACAACACGAGCGCTGCATGGAAAAGGGCCCTTTATACGAGAAATGAAATCTGCCAAAATAGAAGCATGGGCGAGTTGGTATGTATACATTCTAAAACAGCGCAAAAGAACAGGGACGAGAGAACGAAACGTACAACACGAGCGCTGCATGGAAAAGGGCCCTTTGTACGAGAAATGAAATCTGCCAAAATAGAAGCCTGGGCGAGTTGGTATGTATACATTCTAAAACAGCGCAAAAGAACAGGGACGAGAGAACGAAACGTACAACACGAGCGCTGCATGGAAAAGGGCCCTTTGTACGAGAAATGAAATCTGCCAAAATAGAAGCCTGGGCGAGTTGGTATGTATACATTCTAAAACAGCGCAAAAGAACAGGGACGAGAGAACGAAACGTACAACACGAGCGCTGCATGGAAAAGGGCCCTTTGTACGAGAAATGAAATCTGCCAAAATAGAAGCCTGGGCTAGTTGGTATGTATACATTCTAAAACAGCGCAAAAGAACAGGGATGAGAGAACAAAACGTACAACGCGAGCGCTGCATGGAAAAGGGCCCTTTGTACGAGAAATGAAATCTGCCAAAATAGAAGCCTGGGCGAGTTGGTATGTATACATTCTAAAACAGCGCAAAAGAACAGGGACGAGAGAACGAGACGTACAACACGAGCGCTGCATGGAAAAGGGCCCTTTGTACGAGAAATGAAATCTGCCAAAATAGAAGCCTGGGCGAGTTGGTATGTATACATTCTAAAACAGCGCAAAAGAACAGGGACGAGAGAACGAAACGTACAACACGAGCGCTGCATGGAAAAGGGCCCTTTGTACGAGAAATGAAATCTGCCAAAATAGAAGCCTGGGCGAGTTGGTATGTATACATTCTAAAACAGCGCAAAAGAATAGGGACGAGAGAACGAAACGTACAACACGAGCGCTGCATGGAAAAGGGCCCTTTGTACGAGAAATGAAATCTGCCAAAATAGAAGCTTGGGCAAGTTGGTATGTATACATTCTAAAACAGCGCAAAAGAACAGGGATGAGAGAACAAAACGTACAACACGAGCGCTGCATGGAAAAGGGCCCTTTGTACGAGAAATGAAATCTGCCAAAATAGAAGCCTGGGCGAGTTGGTATGTATACATTCTAAAACAGCGCAAAAGAACAGGGACGAGAGAACGAGACATACAACACGAGCGCTGCATGGAAAAGGGCCCTTTGTACGAGAAATGAAATCTGCCAAAATAGAAGCCTGGGCGAGTTGGTATGTATACATTCTAAAACAGCGCAAAAGAACAGGGACGAGAGAACGAAACGTACAACACGAGCGCTGCATGGAAAAGGGCCCTTTATACGAGAAATGAAATCTGCCAAAATAGAAGCATGGGCGAGTTGGTATGTATACATTCTAAAACAGAGCAAAAGAACAGGGACGAGAGAACGAAACGTACAACACGAGCGCTGCATGGAAAAGGGCCCTTTGTACGAGAAATAAAATCTGCCAAAATAGAAGCCTGGGCGAGTTGGTATGTATACATTCTAAAACAGCGCAAAAGAACAGGGACGAGAGAACGAAACGTACAACACGAGCGCTGCATGGAAAAGGGCCCTTTGTACGAGAAATGAAATCTGCCAAAATAGAAGCCTGGGCGAGTTGGTATGTATACATTCTAAAACAGCGCAAAAGAACAGGGACGAGAGAACGAAACGTACAACACGAGCGCTGCATGGAAAAGGGCCCTTTGTACGAGAAATGAAATCTGCCAAAATAGAAGCCTGGGCTAGTTGGTATGTATACATTCTAAAACAGCGCAAAAGCCTGGGCTAGTTGGTATGTATACATTCTAAAACAGCGCAAAAGAACAGGGATGAGAGAACAAAACGTACAACGCGAGCGCTGCATGGAAAAGGGCCCTTTGTACGAGAAATGAAATCTGCCAAAATAGAAGCCTGGGCGAGTTGGTATGTATACATTCTAAAACAGCGCAAAAGAACAGGGACGAGAGAACGAGACGTACAACACGAGCGCTGCATGGAAAGGGGCCCTTTGTACGAGAAATGAAATCTGCCAAAATAGAAGCCTGGGCGAGTTGGTATGTATACATTCTAAAACAGCGCAAAAGAACAGGGACGAGAGAACGAAACGTACAACACGAGCGCTGCATGGAAAAGGGCCCTTTGTACGAGAAATGAAATCTGCCAAAATAGAAGCCTGGGCGAGTTGGTATGTATACATTCTAAAACAGCGCAAAAGAACAGGGACGAGAGAACGAAACGTACAACACGAGCGCTGCATGGAAAAGGGCCCTTTATACGAGAAATGAAATCTGCCAAAATAGAAGCATGGGCGAGTTGGTATGTATACATTCTAAAACAGCGCAAAAGAACAGGGACGAGAGAACGAAACGTACAACACGAGCGCTGCATGGAAAAGGGCCCTTTGTACGAGAAATGAAATCTGCCAAAATAGAAGCCTGGGCGAGTTGGTATGTATACATTCTAAAACAGCGCAAAAGAACAGGGACGAGAGAACGAAACGTACAACACGAGCGCTGCATGGAAAAGGGCCCTTTGTACGAGAAATGAAATCTGCCAAAATAGAAGCCTGGGCTAGTTGGTATGTATACATTCTAAAACAGCGCAAAAGAACAGGTACGAGAGAACGAGACGTACAACACGAGCGCTGCATGGAAAAGGGCCCTTTGTACGAGAAATGAAATCTGCCAAAATAGAAGCCTGGGCGAGTTGGTATGTATACATTCTAAAACAGCGCAAAAGAACAGGGACGAGAGAACGAAACGTACAACACGAGCGCTGCATGGAAAAGGGCCCTTTGTCCGAGAAATGAAATCTGCCAAAATAGAAGCCTGGGCGAGTTGGTATGTATACATTCTAAAACAGCGCAAAAGAACAGGGACGAGAGAACGAAACGTACAACACGAGCGCTGCATGGAAAAGGGCCCTTTATACGAGAAATGAAATCTGCCAAAATAGAAGCATGGGCGAGTTGGTATGTATACATTCTAAAACAGCGCAAAAGAACAGGGACGAGAGAACGAAACGTACAACACGAGCGCTGCATGGAAAAGGGCCCTTTGTACGAGAAATGAAATCTGCCAAAATAGAAGCCTGGGCGAGTTGGTATGTATACATTCTAAAACAGCGCAAAAGAACAGGGACGAGAGAACGAAACGTACAACACGAGCGCTGCATGGAAAAGGGCCCTTTGTACGAGAAATGAAATCTGCCAAAATAGAAGCCTGGGCTAGTTGGTATGTATACATTCTAAAACAGCGCAAAAGAACAGGGATGAGAGAACAAAACGTACAACACGAGCGCTGCATGGAAAAGGGCCCTTTGTACGAGAAATGAAATCTGCCAAAATAGAAGCCTGGGCGAGTTGGTATGTATACATTCTAAAACAGCGCAAAAGAACAGGGACGAGAGAACGAGACGTACAACACGAGCGCTGCATGGAAAAGGGCCCTTTGTACGAGAAATGAAATCTGCCAAAATAGAAGCCTGGGCGAGTTGGTATGTATACATTCTAAAACAGCGCAAAAGAACAGGGACGAGAGAACGAAACGTACAACACGAGCGCTGCATGGAAAAGGGCCCTTTGTACGAGTGATGAAATCTGCCAAAATAGAAGCCTGGGCGAGTTGGTATGTATACATTCTAAAACAGCGCAAAAGAACAGGTACGAGAGAACGAGACGTACAACACGAGCGCTGCATGGAAAAGGGCCCTTTGTACGAGAAATGAAATCTGCCAAAATAGAAGCCTGGGCGAGTTGGTATGTATACATTCTAAAACAGCGCAAAAGAACAGGGACGAGAGAACGAAATGTACAACACGAGCGCTGCATGGAAAAGGGCCCTTTGTACGAGAAATGAAATCTGCCAAAATAGAAGCCTGGGCGAGTTGGTATGTATACATTCTAAAACAGCGCAAAAGAACAGGGATGAGAGAACAAAACGTACAACGCGAGCGCTGCATGGAAAAGGGCCCTTTGTACGAGAAATGAAATCTGCCAAAATAGAAGCCTGGGCGAGTTGGTATGTATACATTCTAAAACAGCGCAAAAGAACAGGGACGAGAGAACGAGACGTACAACACGAGCGCTGCATGGAAAAGGGCCCTTTGTACGAGAAATGAAATCTGCCAAAATAGAAGCCTGGGCGAGTTGGTATGTATACATTCTAAAACAGCGCAAAAGAACAGGGACGAGAGAACGAAACGTACAACACGAGCGCTGCATGGAAAAGGGCCCTTTGTACGAGAAATGAAATCTGCCAAAATAGAAGCCTGGGCGAGTTGGTATGTATACATTCTAAAACAGCGCAAAAGAACAGGGACGAGAGAACGAAACGTACAACACGAGCGCTGCATGGAAAAGGGCCCTTTGTACGAGAAATGAAATCTGCCAAAATAGAAGCCTGGGCAAGTTGGTATGTATACATTCTAAAACAGCGCAAAAGAACAGGGATGAGAGAACAAAACGTACAACACGAGCGCTGCATGGAAAAGGGCCCTTTGTACGAGAAATGAAATCTGCCAAAATAGAAGCCTGGGCGAGTTGGTATGTATACATTCTAAAACAGCGCAAAAGAACAGGGACGAGAGAACGAGACATACAACACGAGCGCTGCATGGAAAAGGGCCCTTTGTACGAGAAATGAAATCTGCCAAAATAGAAGCCTGGGCAAGTTGGTATGTATACATTCTAAAACAGCGCAAAAGAGCAGGGACGAGAGAACGAAACGTACAACACGAGCGCTGCATGGAAAAGGGCCCTTTATACGAGAAATGAAATCTGCCAAAATAGAAGCATGGGCGAGTTGGTATGTATACATTCTAAAACAGCGCAAAAGAACAGGGATGAGAGAACAAAACGTACAACACGAGCGCTGCATGGAAAAGGGCCCTTTGTACGAGAAATAAAATCTGCCAAAATAGAAGCCTGGGCGAGTTGGTATGTATACATTCTAAAACAGCGCAAAAGAACAGGGACGAGAGAACGAAACGTACAACACGAGCGCTGCATGGAAAAGGGCCCTTTGTACGAGAAATGAAATCTGCCAAAATAGAAGCCTGGGCGAGTTGGTATGTATACATTCTAAAACAGCGCAAAAGAACAGGGACGAGAGAACGAAACGTACAACACGAGCGCTGCATGGAAAAGGGCCCTTTGTACGAGAAATGAAATCTGCCAAAATAGAAGCCTGGGCGAGTTGGTATGTATACATTCTAAAACAGCGCAAAAGAACAGGGACGAGAGAACGAAACGTACAACACGAGCGCTGCATGGAAAATGGCCCTTTGTACGAGAAATGAAATCTGCCAAAATAGAAGCCTGGGCGAGTTGGTATGTATACATTCTAAACCAGCGCAAAAGAACAGGGACGAGAGAACGAAACGTACAACATGAGCGCTGCATGGAAAAGGGCCCTTTGTACGAAAAATGAAATCTGCCAAAATAGAAGCCTGGGCGAGTTGGTATGTATACATTCTAAAACAGCGCAAAAGAACAGGGACGAGAGAACGAGACGTACAACACAGCGCTGCATGGAAAAGGGCCCTTTGTACGAGAAATGAAATCTGCCAAAATAGAAGCCTGGGCGAGTTGGTATGTATAGATTCTAAAACAGCGCAAAAGAACAGAGACGAGAGAACGAAACGTACAACACAAGCGCTGCATGGAAAAGGGCCCTTTGTACGAGAAATGAAATCTGCCAAAATAGAAGCCTGGGCGAGTTGGTATGTATACATTCTAAACAGCGCAAAAGAACAGGGACGAGAGAACGAAACGTACAACACGAGCGCTGCATGGAAAAGGGCCCTTTGTACGAGAAATGAAATCTGCCAAAATAGAAGCCTGGGCGAGTTGGTATGTATACATTCTAAAACAGCGCAAAAGAACAGGGACGAGAGAACGAAACGTACAACACGAGCGCTGCATGGAAAAGGGCCCTTTGTACGAGAAATGCAATCTGCCAAAATAGAAGCCTGGGCGAGTTGGTATGTATACATTCTAAAACAGCGCAAAAAACAGGGACGAGAGAACGAAACGTACAACACGAGCGCTGCATGGAAAAGGGCCCTTTGTACGAGAAATGAAATCTGCCAAATAGAAGCCTGGGCGAGTTGGTATGTATACATTCTAAAACAGCGCAAAAGAACAGGGACGAGAGAACGAAACGTACAACACGAGCGCTGCATGGAAAAGGGCCCTTTGTACGAGAAATGAAATCTGCCAAAATAGAAGCCTGGGCGAGTTGGTATGTATACATTCTAAAACAGCGCAAAAGAACAGGGACGAGAGAACGAAACGTACAACACGAGCGCTGCATGGAAAAGGGCCCTTTGTACGAGTGATGAAATCTGCCAAAATAGAAGCCTGGGCGAGTTGGTATGTATACATTCTAAAACAGCGCAAAAGAACAGGTACGAGAGAACGAGACGTACAACACGAGCGCTGCATGGAAAAGGGCCCTTTGTACGAGAAATGAAATCTGCCAAAATAGAAGCCTGGGCGAGTTGGTATGTATACATTCTAAAACAGCGCAAAAGAACAGGGACGAGAGAACGAAACGTACAACACGAGCGCTGCATGGAAAAGGGCCCTTTGTACGAGAAATGAAATCTGCCAAAATAGAAGCCTGGGCGAGTTGGTATGTATACATTCTAAAACAGCGCAAAAGAACAGGGACGAGAGAACGAAACGTACAACACGAGCGCTGCATGGAAAAGGGCCCTTTGTACGAGAAATGAAATCTGCCAAAATAGAAGCCTGGGCGAGTTGGTATGTATACATTCTAAAACAGCGCAAAAGAACAGGGATGAGAGAACAAAACGTACAACACGAGCGCTGCATGGAAAAGGGCCCTTTGTACGAGAATTGAAATCTGCCAAAATAGAAGCCTGGGCAAATTGGTATGTATACATTCTAAAACAACGCAAAAGAACAGGGACGAGAGAACGAAACGTACAACACGAGCGCTGCATGGAAAAGGGCCCTTTGTACGAGAAATGAAATCTGCCAAAATAGAAGCCTGGGCGAGTTGGTATGTATACATCCTAAAACAGCGCAAAAGAACAGGGACGAGAGAACGAAACGTACAACACGAGCGCTGCATGGAAAAGGGCCCTTTGTACGAGAAATGAAATCTGCCAAAATAGAAGCCTGGGCGAGTTGGTATGTATACATTCTAAAACAGCGCAAAAGAACAGGTACGAGAGAACGAGACGTACAACACGAGCGCTGCATGAAAAAGGGCCCTTTGTACGAGAAATGAAATCTGCCAAAATAGAAGCCTGGGCGAGTTGGTATGTATACATTCTAAAACAGCGCAAAAGAAATGGGACGAGAGAACGAAACGTACAACACGAGCGCTGCATGGAAAAGGGCCCTTTGTACGAGAAATGAAATCTGCCAAAATAGAAGCCTGGGCGAGTTGGTATGTATACATTCTAAAACAGCGCAAAAGAACAGGGACGAGAGAACGAAACGTACAACACGAGCTTTGCACGGAAAAGGCCCCTTTGTACGAGAAATGAAATCTGCCAAAACAGAAGCCTGGGCGAGTTGGTATGTATACATTCTTAAACAGCGCAAAAGAACAGGGATGAGAGAACAAAACGTACAACACGAGCGCTGCATGGAAAAGGGCCCTTTGTACGAGAAATAAAATCTGCCAAAATAGAAGCCTGGGCGAGTTGGTATGTATACATTCTAAAACAGCGCAAAAGAACAGGGACGAGAGAACGAAACGTACAACACGAGCGCTGCATGGAAAAGGGCCCTTTGTACGAGAAATGAAATCTGCCAAAATAGAAGCCTGGGCGAGTTGGTATGTATACATTCTAAAACAGCGCAAAAGAACAGGGACGAGAGAACGAAACGTACAACACGAGCGCTGCATGGAAAAGGGCCCTTTGTACGAGAAATGAAATCTGCCAAAATAGAAGCCTGGGCGAGTTGGTATGTATACATTCTAAAACAGCGCAAAAGAACAGGGACGAGAGAACGAGACGTACAACACGAGCGCTGCATGGAAAAGGGCCCTTTGTACGAGAAATGAAATCTGCCAAAATAGAAGCCTGGGCGAGTTGGTATGTATACATTCTAAAACAGCGCAAAAGAACAGGGACGAGAGAACGAAACGTACAACACGAGCGCTGCATGGAAAAGGGCCCTTTGTACGAGAAATGAAATCTGCCAAAATAGAAGCCTGGGCGAGTTGGTATGTATACATTCTAAAACAGCGCAAAAGAACAGGGACGAGAGAACGAAACGTACAACACGAGCGCTGCATGGAAAAGGGCCCTTTGTACGAGAAATGAAATCTGCCAAAATAGAAGCCTGGGCAAGTTGGTATGTATACATTCTAAAACAGCGCAAAAGAACAGGGATGAGAGAACAAACGTACAACACGAGCGCTGCATGGAAAAGGGCCCTTTGTACGAGAAATGAAATCTGCCAAAATAGAAGCCTGGGCGAGTTGGTATGTATACATTCTAAAACAGCGCAAAAGAACAGGGACGAGAGAACGAGACATACAACACGAGCGCTGCATGGAAAAGGGCCCTTTGTACGAGAAATGAAATCTGCCAAAATAGAAGCCTGGGCAAGTTGGTATGTATACATTCTAAAACAGCGCAAAAGAGCAGGGACGAGAGAACGAAACGTACAACACGAGCGCTGCATGGAAAAGGGCCCTTTATACGAGAAATGAAATCTGCCAAAATAGAAGCATGGGCGAGTTGGTATGTATACATTCTAAAACAGCGCAAAAGAACAGGGATGAGAGAACAAAACGTACAACACGAGCGCTGCATGGAAAAGGGCCCTTTGTACGAGAAATAAAATCTGCCAAAATACAAGCCTGGGCGAGTTGGTATGTATACATTCTAAAACAGCGCAAAAGAACAGGGACGAGAGAACGAAACGTACAACACGAGCGCTGCATGGAAAAGGGCCCTTTGTACGAGAAATGAAATCTGCCAAAATAGAAGCCTGGGCGAGTTGGTATGTATACATTCTAAAACAGCGCAAAAGAACAGGGACGAGAGAACGAAACGTACAACACGAGCGCTGCATGGAAAATTGCCCTTTGTACGAGAAATGAAATCTGCCAAAATAGAAGCCTGGGCGAGTTGGTATGTATACATTCTAAAACAGCGCAAAAGAACAGGGACGAGAGAACGAAACGTACAACACGAGCGCTGCATGGAAAATGGCCCTTTGTACGAGAAATGAAATCTGCCAAAATAGAAGCCTGGGCGAGTTGGTATGTATACATTCTAAACCAGCGCAAAAGAACAGGGACGAGAGAACGAAACGTACAACATGAGCGCTGCATGGAAAAGGGCCCTTTGTACGAAAAATGAAATCTGCCAAAATAGAAGCCTGGGCGAGTTGGTATGTATACATTCTAAAACAGCGCAAAAGAACAGGGACGAGAGAACGAAACGTACAACACGAGCGCTGCATGGAAAAGGGCCCTTTGTACGAGAAATGAAATCTGCCAAAATAGAAGCCTGGGCGAGTTGGTATGTATACATTCTAAAACAGCGCAAAAAAACAGGGACGAGAGAACGAAACGTACAACACGAGCGCTGCATGGAAAAGGGCCCTTTGTACGAGAAATGAAATCTGCCAAAATAGAAGCCTGGGCGAGTTGGTATGTATACATTCTAAAACAGCGCAAAAGAACAGGGACGAGAGAACGAAACGTACAACACGAGCGCTGCATGGAAAAGGGCCCTTTGTACGAGAAATGAAATCTGCCAAAATAGAAGCCTGGGCGAGTTGGTATGTATACATTCTAAAACAGCGCAAAAGAACAGGGATGAGAGAACAAAACGTACAACGCGAGCGCTGCATGGAAAAGGGCCCTTTGTACGAGAAATGAAATCTGCCAAAATAGAAGCCTGGGCGAGTTGGTATGTATACATTCTAAAACAGCGCAAAAGAACAGGGACGAGAGAACGAGACGTACAACACGAGCGCTGCATGGAAAAGGGCCCTTTGTACGAGAAATGAAATCTGCCAAAATAGAAGCCTGGGCGAGTTGGTATGTATACATTCTAAAACAGCGCAAAAGAACAGGGACGAGAGAACGAAACGTACAACACGAGCGCTGCATGGAAAAGGGCCCTTTGTACGAGAAATGAAATCTGCCAAAATAGAAGCCTGGGCGAGTTGGTATGTATACATTCTAAAACAGCGCAAAAGAACAGGGACGAGAGAACGAAACGTACAACACGAGCGCTGCATGGAAAAGGGCCCTTTGTACGAGAAATGAAATCTGCCAAAATAGAAGCCTGGGCAAGTTGGTATGTATACATTCTAAAACAGCGCAAAAGAACAGGGATGAGAGAACAAAACGTACAACACGAGCGCTGCATGGAAAAGGGCCCTTTGTACGAGAAATGAAATCTGCCAAAATAGAAGCCTGGGCGAGTTGGTATGTATACATTCTAAAACAGCGCAAAAGAACAGGGACGAGAGAACGAGACATACAACACGAGCGCTGCATGGAAAAGGGCCATTTGTACGAGAAATGAAATCTGCCAAAATAGAAGCCTGGGCAAGTTGGTATGTATACATTCTAAAACAGCGCAAAAGAGCAGGGACGAGAGAACGAAACGTACAACACGAGCGCTGCATGGAAAAGGGCCCTTTATACGAGAAATGAAATCTGCCAAAATAGAAGCATGGGCGAGTTGGTATGTATACATTCTAAAACAGCGCAAAAGAACGGGGATGAGAGAACAAAACGTACAACACGAGCGCTGCATGGAAAAGGGCCCTTTGTACGAGAAATAAAATCTGCCAAAATAGAAGCCTGGGCGAGTTGGTATGTATACATTCTAAAACAGCGCAAAAGAACAGGGACGAGAGAACGAAACGTACAACACGAGCGCTGCATGGAAAAGGGCCCTTTGTACGAGAAATGAAATCTGCCAAAATAGAAGCCTGGGCGAGTTGGTATGTATACATTCTAAAACAGCGCAAAAGAACAGGGACGAGAGAACGAAACGTACAACACGAGCGCTGCATGGAAAAGGGCCCTTTGTACGAGAAATGAAATCTGCCAAAATAGAAGCCTGGGCGAGTTGGTATGTATACATTCTAAAACAGCGCAAAAGAACAGGGACGAGAGAACGAAACGTACAACACGAGCGCTGCATGGAAAATGGCCCTTTGTACGAGAAATGAAATCTGCCAAAATAGAAGCCTGGGCGAGTTGGTATGTATACATTCTAAACCAGCGCAAAAGAACAGGGACGAGAGAACGAAACGTACAACATGAGCGCTGCATGGAAAAGGGCCCTTTGTACGAAAAATGAAATCTGCCAAAATAGAAGCCTGGGCGAGTTGGTATGTATACATTCTAAAACAGCGCAAAAGAACAGGAACGAGAGAACGAGACGTACAACACAAGCGCTGCATGGAAAAGGGCCCTTTGTACGAGAAATGAAATCTGCCAAAATAGAAGCCTGGGCGAGTTGGTATGTATAGATTCTAAAACAGCGCAAAAGAACAGAGACGAGAGAACGAAACGTACAACACAAGCGCTGCATGGAAAAGGGCCCTTTGTACGAGAAATGAAATCTGCCAAAATAGAAGCCTGGGCGAGTTGGTATGTATACATTCTAAAACAGCGCAAAAGAACAGGGACGAGAGAACGAAACGTACAACACGAGCGCTGCATGGAAAAGGGCCCTTTGTACGAGAAATGAAATCTGCCAAAATAGAAGCCTGGGCGAGTTGGTATGTATACATTCTAAAACAGCGCAAAAGAACAGGGACGAGAGAACGAAACGTACAACACGAGCGCTGCATGGAAAAGGGCCCTTTGTACGAGAAATGAAATCTGCCAAAATAGAAGCCTGGGCGAGTTGGTATGTATACATTCTAAAACAGCGCAAAAAAACAGGGACGAGAGAACGAAACGTACAACACGAGCGCTGCATGGAAAAGGGCCCTTTGTACGAGAAATGAAATCTGCCAAATAGAAGCCTGGGCGAGTTGGTATGTATACATTCTAAAACAGCGCAAAAGAACAGGGACGAGAGAACGAAACGTACAACACGAGCGCTGCATGGAAAAGGGTCCTTTGTACGAGAAATGAAATCTGCCAAAATAGAAGCCTGGGCGAGTTGGTATGTATACATTCTAAAACAGCGCAAAAGAACAGGGACGAGAGAACGAAACGTACAACACGAGCGCTGCATGGAAAAGGGCCCTTTGTACGAGTGATGAAATCTGCCAAAATAGAAGCCTGGGCGAGTTGGTATGTATACATTCTAAAACAGCGCAAAAGAACAGGTACGAGAGAACGAGACGTACAACACGAGCGCTGCATGGAAAAGGGCCCTTTGTACGAGAAATGAAATCTGCCAAAATAGAAGCCTGGGCGAGTTGGTATGTATACATTCTAAAACAGCGCAAAAGAACAGGGACGAGAGAACGAAACGTACAACACGAGCGCTGCATGGAAAAGGGCCCTTTGTACGAGAAATGAAATCTGCCAAAATAGAAGCCTGGGCGAGTTGGTATGTATACATTCTAAAACAGCGCAAAAGAACAGGGACGAGAGAACGAAACGTACAACACGAGCGCTGCATGGAAAAGGGCCCTTTGTACGAGAAATGAAATCTGCCAAAATAGAAGCCTGGGCGAGTTGGTATGTATACATTCTAAAACAGCGCAAAAGAACAGGGACGAGAGAACGAAACGTACAACACGAGCGCTGCATGGAAAAGGGCCCTTTGTACGAGAAATGAAATCTGCCAAAATAGAAGCCTGGGCGAGTTGGTATGTATACATTCTAAACCAGCGCAAAAGAACAGGGACGAGAGAACGAAACGTACAACATGAGCGCTGCATGGAAAAGGGCCCTTTGTACGAAAAATGAAATCTGCCAAAATAGAAGCCTGGGCGAGTTGGTATGTATAGATTCTAAAACAGCGCAAAAGAACAGAGACGAGAGAACGAAACGTACAACACAAGCGCTGCATGGAAAAGGGCCCTTTGTACGAGAAATGAAATCTGCCAAAATAGAAGCCTGGGCGAGTTGGTATGTATACATTCTAAAACAGCGCAAAAGAACAGGGACGAGAGAACGAAACGTACAACACGAGCGCTGCATGGAAAAGGGCCCTTTGTACGAGAAATGAAATCTGCCAAAATAGAAGCCTGGGCGAGTTGGTATGTATACATTCTAAAACAGCGCAAAAGAACAGGGACGAGAGAACGAAACGTACAACACGAGCGCTGCATGGAAAAGGGCCCTTTGTACGAGAAATGAAATCTGCCAAAATAGAAGCCTGGGCGAGTTGGTATGTATACATTCTAAAACAGCGCAAAAAAACAGGGACGAGAGAACGAAACGTACAACACGAGCGCTGCATGGAAAAGGGCCCTTTGTACGAGAAATGAAATCTGCCAAATAGAAGCCTGGGCGAGTTGGTATGTATACATTCTAAAACAGCGCAAAAGAACAGGGACGAGAGAACGAAACGTACAACACGAGCGCTGCATGGAAAAGGGCCCTTTGTACGAGAAATGAAATCTGCCAAAATAGAAGCCTGGGCGAGTTGGTATGTATACATTCTAAAACAGCGCAAAAGAACAGGGACGAGAGAACGAAACGTACAACACGAGCGCTGCATGGAAAAGGGCCCTTTGTACGAGTGATGAAATCTGCCAAAATAGAAGCCTGGGCGAGTTGGTATGTATACATTCTAAAACAGCGCAAAAGAACAGGTACGAGAGAACGAGACGTACAACACGAGCGCTGCATGGAAAAGGGCCCTTTGTACGAGAAATGAAATCTGCCAAAATAGAAGCCTGGGCGAGTTGGTATGTATACATTCTAAAACAGCGCAAAAGAACAGGGACGAGAGAACGAAACGTACAACACGAGCGCTGCATGGAAAAGGGCCCTTTGTACGAGAAATGAAATCTGCCAAAATAGAAGCCTGGGCGAGTTGGTATGTATACATTCTAAAACAGCGCAAAAGAACAGGGACGAGAGAACGAAACGTACAACACGAGCGCTGCATGGAAAAGGGCCCTTTGTACGAGAAATGAAATCTGCCAAAATAGAAGCCTGGGCGAGTTGGTATGTATACATTCTAAAACAGCGCAAACGAACAGGTACGAGAGAACGAGACGTACAACACGAGCGCTGCATGGAAAAGGGCCCTTTGTACGAGAAATGAAATCTGCCAAAATAGAAGCCTGGGCGAGTTGGTATGTATACATTCTAAAACAGCGCAAAAGAACAGGTACGAGAGAACGAGACGTACAACACGAGCGCTGCATGAAAAGGGCCCTTTGTACGAGAAATGAAATCTGCCAAAATAGAAGCCTGGGCGAGTTGGTATGTATACATTCTAAAACAGCGCAAAAGAAATGGGACGAGAGAACGAAACGTACAACACGAGCGCTGCATGGAAAAGGGCCCTTTGTACGAGAAATGAAATCTGCCAAAATAGAAGCCTGGGCGAGTTGGTATGTATACATTCTAAAACAGCGCAAAAGAACAGGGACGAGAGAACGAAACGTACAACACGAGCTTTGCACGGAAAAGGCCCCTTTGTACGAGAAATGAAATCTGCCAAAACAGAAGCCTGGGCGAGTTGGTATGTATACATTCTTAAACAGCGCAAAAGAACAGGGATGAGAGAACAAAACGTACAACACGAGCGCTGCATGGAAAAGGGCCCTTTGTACGAGAAATAAAATCTGCCAAGATAGAAGCCTGGGCGAGTTGGTATGTATACATTCTAAAACAGCGCAAAAGAACAGGGACGAGAGAACGAAACGTACAACACGAGCGCTGCATGGAAAAGGGCCCTTTGTACGAGAAATGAAATCTGCCAAAATAGAAGCCTGGGCGAGTTGGTATGTATACATTCTAAAACAGCGCAAAAGAACAGGGACGAGAGAACGAAACGTACAACACGAGCGCTGCATGGAAAAGGGCCCTTTGTACGAGAAATGAAATCTGCCAAAATAGAAGCCTGGGCGAGTTGGTATGTATACATTCTAAAACAGCGCAAAAGAACAGGGACGAGAGAACGAAACGTACAACACGAGCGCTGCATGGAAAATGGCCCTTTGTACGAGAAATGAAATCTGCCAAAATAGAAGCCTGGGCGAGTTGGTATGTATACATTCTAAACCAGCGCAAAGAACAGGGACGAGAGAACGAAACGTACAACATGAGCGCTGCATGGAAAAGGGCCCTTTGTACGAAAAATGAAATCTGCCAAAATAGAAGCCTGGGCGAGTTGGTATGTATACATTCTAAAACAGCGCAAAAGAACAGGGACGAGAGAACGAGACGTACAACACAAGCGCTGCATGGAAAAGGGCCCTTTGTACGAGAAATGAAATCTGCCAAAATAGAAGCCTGGGCGAGTTGGTATGTATAGATTCTAAAACAGCGCAAAAGAACAGAGACGAGAGAACGAAACGTACAACACAAGCGCTGCATGGAAAAGGGCCCTTTGTACGAGAAATGAAATCTGCCAAAATAGAAGCCTGGGCGAGTTGGTATGTATACATTCTAAAACAGCGCAAAAGAACAGGGACGAGAGAACGAAACGTACAACACGAGCGCTGCATGGAAAAGGGCCCTTTGTACGAGAAATGAAATCTGCCAAAATAGAAGCCTGGGCGAGTTGGTATGTATACATTCTAAAACAGCGCAAAAGAACAGGGACGAGAGAACGAAACGTACAACACGAGCGCTGCATGGAAAAGGGCCCTTTGTACGAGAAATGAAATCTGCCAAAATAGAAGCCTGGGCGAGTTGGTATGTATACATTCTAAAACAGCGCAAAAAAACAGGGACGAGAGAACGAAACGTACAACACGAGCGCTGCATGGAAAAGGGCCCTTTGTACGAGAAATGAAATCTGCCAAATAGAAGCCTGGGCGAGTTGGTATGTATACATTCTAAAACAGCGCAAAAGAACAGGGACGAGAGAACGAAACGTACAACACGAGCGCTGCATGGAAAAGGGCCCTTTGTACGAGAAATGAAATCTGCCAAAATAGAAGCCTGGGCGAGTTGGTATGTATACATTCTAAAACAGCGCAAAAGAACAGGGACGAGAGAACGAAACGTACAACACGAGCGCTGCATGGAAAAGGGCCCCTTGTACGAGAAATGAAATCTGCCAAAACAGAAGCCTGGTCGAGTTGGTATGTATACATTCTAAAACAGCGCAAAAGAACATGGACGAGAGAACGAAACGTACAACACGAGCGCTGCATAGAAAAGGGCCCTTTGTACGAGAAATGAAATCTGCCAAAATAGAAGCCTGGGCGAGTTGGTATGTATACATTCTAAAACAGCGCAAAAGAACAGGGACGAGAGAACGAAACGTACAACACGAGCTTTGCATGGAAAAGGGCCCTTTGTACGAGAAATGAAATCTGCCAAAATAGAAGCATGGGCGAGTTGGTATGTACACATTCTAAAACAGCGCAAAAGAACAGGGATGAGAGAACAAAACGTACAACGCGAGCGCTGCATGGAAAAGGGCCCTTTGTACGAGAAATCAAATCTGCCAAAATAGAAGCCTGGGCGAGTTGGTATGTATACATTCTAAAACAACGCAAAAGAACAGGGACGAGAGAAAGAAACGTACAACACGAGCGCTGCATGGAAAAGGGCCCTTTGTACGAGAAATGAAATCTGCCAAAATAGAAGCCTGGGCGAGTTGGTATGTATACATCCTAAAACAGCGCAAAAGAACAGGGACGAGAGAACGAAACGTACAACACGAGCGCTGCATGGAAAAGGGCCCTTTGTACGAGAAATGAAATCTGCCAAAATAGAAGCCTGGGCGAGTTGGTATGTATAGATTCTAAAACAGCGCAAAAGAACAGGGACGAGAGAACGAAACGTACAACACGAGCGCTGCATGGAAAAGGGCCCTTTGTACGAAAAATGAAATCTGCCAAAATAGAAGCCTGGGCGAGTTGGTATGTATACATTCTAAAACAGCGCGAAAGAACAGGGACGAGAGAACGAAACGTACAACACGAGCGCTGCATGGAAAAGGGCCCTTTGTACGAGAAATGAAATCTGCCAAAATAGAAGCCTGGGCGAGTTGGTATGTATACATTCTAAAACAGCGCAAAAGAACAGGGACGAGAGAACGAAACGTACAACACGAGCGCTGCATGGAAAAGGGCCCTTTGTACGAGAAATGAAATCTGCCAAAATAGAAGCCTGGGCGAGTTGGTATGTATACATTCTAAAACAGCGCAAAAAAACAGGGACGAGAGAACGAAACGTACAACACGAGCGCTGCATGGAAAAGGGCCCTTTGTACGAGAAATGAAATCTGCCAAAATAGAAGCCTGGGCGAGTTGGTATGTATACATTCTAAAACAGCGCAAAAGAACAGGGACGAGAGAACGAAACGTACAACACCAGCGCTGCATGGAAAAGGGCCCTTTGTACGAGAAATGAAATCTGCCAAAATAGAAGCCTGGGCGAGTTGGTATGTATACATTCTAAAACAGCGCAAAAGAACAGGGACGAGAGAACGAAACGTACAACACGAGCGCTGCATGGAAAAGGGCCCTTTGTACGAGAAATGAAATCTGCCAAAATAGAAGCCTGGGCGAGTTGGTATGTATACATTCTAAAACAGCGCAAAAGAACAGGGACGAGAGAACAAAACGTACAACACGAGCGCTGCATGGAAAAGGGCCCTTTGTACGAGAAATGAAATCTGCCAAAATAGAAGCCTGGGCGAGTTGGTATGTATACATTCTAAAACAGCGCAAAAGAACAGGGACGAGAGAACGAAACGTACAACACGAGCGCTGCATGGAAAAGGGCCCTTTGTACGAGAAATGAAATCTGCCAAAATAGAAGCCTGGGCGAGTTGGTATGTATACATTCTAAAACAGCGCAAAAGAACAGGGACGAGAGAACAAAACGTACAACACGAGCACTGCATGGAAAAGGGCCCTTTGTACGAGAAATGAAATCTGTCAAAATAGAAGCCTGGGCGAGTTGGTATGTATACATTCTAAAACAGTGCAAAAGAACAGGGACGAGAGAACGAAACGTACAACACTAGCGCTGCATGGAAAACGGCCCTTTGTACGAGAAATGAAATCTGCCAAAATAGAAGCCTGGGCGAGTTGGTATGTATACATTCTAAAACAGTGCAAAAGAACCGGGACGAGAGAACGAAACGTACAACACGAGCGCTGCATGGAAAAGGGCCCTTTGTACGAGAAATGAAATCTGCCAAAATAGAAGCCTGGGCGAGTTGGTATGTATACATTCTAAAACAGCGCAAAAGAACAGGGACGAGAGAACGAAACGTACAACACGAGCGCTGCATGGAAAAGGGCCCTTTGTACGAGAAATGAAATCTGCCAAAATAGAAGCCTGGGCGAGTTGGTATGTATACATTCTAAAACAGCGCAAAAGAACAGGGACGAGAGAACGAAACGTACAACACGAGCGCTGCATGGAAAAGGGCCCTTTGTACGAGAAATGAAATCTGCCAAAATAGAAGCCTGGGCGAGTTGGTATGTATACGTTCTAAAACAGCGCAAAAGAACAGGGACGAGAGAACGAGACGTACAACACGAGCGCTGCATGGAAAAGGGCCCTTTGTACGAGAAATGAAATCTGCCAAAATAGAAGCCTGGGCGAGTTGGTATGTATACATTCTAAAACAGCGCGAAAGAACAGGGATGAGAGAACAAAACGTACAACACGAGCGCTGCATGGAAAAGGGCCCTTTGTACGAGAAATGAAATCTGCCAAAATAGAAGCCTAGGCGAGTTGGTATGTATACATTCTAAAACAGCGCAAAAGAACAGGGACGAGAGAACGAAACGTACAACACGAGCGCTGCATGGAAAGGGCCCTTTGTACGAGAAATGAAATCTGCAAAAATAGAAGCCTGGGCGAGTTGATATGTATACATTCTAAAACAGCGCAAAAGAACAGGGACGAGAGAACGAGACGTACAACACGAGCGCTGCATGGAAAAGGGCCCTTTGTACGAGAAATGAAATCTGCAAAAATAGAAGCCTGGGCGAGTTGGTATGTATACATTCTAAAACAGCGCAAAAGAACAGGGACGAGAGAACGAGACGTACAACACGAGCGCTGCATGGAAAAGGGCCCTTTGTACGAGAAATGAAATCTGCCAAAATAGAAGCCTGGGCGAGTTGGTATGTATACATTCTAAAACAGCGCAAAAGAACAGGGACGAGAGAACGAAACGTACAACACGAGCGCTGCATGGAAAAGGGCCCTTTGTACGAGAAATGAAATCTGCCAAAATAGAAGCCTGGGCGAGTTGGTATGTATACATTCTAAAACAGCGCGAAAGAACAGGGACGAGAGAACGAAACGTACAACACGAGCGCTGCATGGAAAAGGGCCCTTTGTACGAGAAATGAAATCTGCCAAAATAGAAGCCTGGGCGAGTTGGTATGTATACATTCTAAAACAGCGCAAAAGAACAGGGACGAGAGAACGAAACGTACAACACGAGCGCTGCATGGAAAAGGGCCCTTTGTACGAGAAATGAAATCTGCCAAAATAGAAGCCTGGGCGAGTTGGTATGTATACATTCTAAAACAGCGCAAAAAAACAGGGACGAGAGAACGAAACGTACAACACGAGCGCTGCATGGAAAAGGGCCCTTTGTACGAGAAATGAAATCTGCCAAAATAGAAGCCTGGGCGAGTTGGTATGTATACATTCTAAAACAGCGGAAAAGAACAGGGACGAGAGAACGAAACGTACAACACGAGCGCTGCATGGAAAAGGGCCCTTTGTACGAGAAATGAAATCTGCCAAAATAGAAGCCTGGGCGAGTTGGTATGTATACATTCTAAAACAGCGCAAAAGAACAGGGACGAGAGAACAAAACGTACAACACGAGCACTGCATGGAAAAGGGCCCTTTGTACGAGAAATGAAATCTGTCAAAATAGAAGCCTGGGCGAGTTGGTATGTATACATTCTAAAACAGTGCAAAAGAACAGGGACGAGAGAACGAAACGTACAACACTAGCGCTGCATGAAAAACGGCCCTTTGTACGAGAAATGAAATCTGCCAAAATAGAAGCCTGGGCGAGTTGGTATGTATACATTCTAAAACAGTGCAAAAGAACCGGGACGAGAGAACGAAACGTACAACACGAGCGCTGCATGGAAAAGGGCCCTTTGTACGAGAAATGAAATCTGCCAAAATAGAAGCCTGGGCGAGTTGGTATGTATACATTCTAAAACAGCGCAAAAGAACAGGGACGAGAGAACGAAACGTACAACACGAGCGCTGCATGGAAAAGGGCCCTTTGTACGAGAAATGAAATCTGCCAAAATAGAAGCCTGGGCGAGTTGGTATGTATACATTCTAAAACAGCGCAAAAGAACAGGGACGAGAGAACGAAACGTACAACACGAGCGCTGCATGGAAAAGGGCCCTTTGTACGAGAAATGAAATCTGCCAAAATAGAAGCCTGGGCGAGTTGGTATGTATACGTTCTAAAACAGCGCAAAAGAACAGGGACGAGAGAACGAGACGTACAACACGAGCGCTGCATGGAAAAGGGCCCTTTGTACGAGAAATGAAATCTGCCAAAATAGAAGCCTGGGCGAGTTGGTATGTATACATTCTAAAACAGCGCGAAAGAACAGGGATGAGAGAACAAAACGTACAACACGAGCGCTGCATGGAAAAGGGCCCTTTGTACGAGAAATGAAATCTGCCAAAATAGAAGCCTAGGCGAGTTGGTATGTATACATTCTAAAACAGCGCAAAAGAACAGGGACGAGAGAACGAAACGTACAACACGAGCGCTGCATGGAAAAGGGCCCTTTGTACGAGAAATGAAATCTGCAAAAATAGAAGCCTGGGCGAGTTGATATGTATACATTCTAAAACAGCGCAAAAGAACAGGGACGAGAGAACGAGACGTACAACACGAGCGCTGCATGGAAAAGGGCCCTTTGTACGAGAAATGAAATCTGCAAAAATAGAAGCCTGGGCGAGTTGGTATGTATACATTCTAAAACAGCGCAAAAGAACAGGGACGAGAGAACGAGACGTACAACACGAGCGCTGCATGGAAAAGGGCCCTTTGTACGAGAAATGAAATCTGCCAAAATAGAAGCCTGGGCGAGTTGGTATGTATACATTCTAAAACAGCGCAAAAGAACAGGGACGAGAGAACGAAACGTACAACACGAGCGCTGCATGGAAAAGGGCCCTTTGTACGAGAAATGAAATCTGCCAAAATAGAAGCCTGGGCGAGTTGGTATGTATACATTCTAAAACAGCGCAAAAGAACAGGGACGAGAGAACGAAACGTACAACACGAGCGCTGCATGGAAAAGGGCCCTTTGTACGAGAAATGAAATCTGCCAAAATAGAAGCCTAGGCGAGTTGGTATGTATACATTCTAAAACAGCGCAAAAGAACAGGGACGAGAGAACGAAACGTACAACACGAGCGCGTCATGGAAAAGGGCCCTTTGTACGAGAAATGAAATCTGCCAAAATAGAAGCCTGGGCGAGTTGGTATGTATACATTCTAAAACAGCGCAAAAGAACAGGGACGAGAGAACGAAACGTACAACACGAGCGCTGCATGGAAAAGGGCCCTTTGTACGAGAAATGAAATCTGCCAAAATAGAAGCCTATGCGAGTTGGTATGTATACATTCTAAAACAACGCAAAAGAACAGGGACGAGAGAACAAAACGTACAACACGAGCGCTGCATGGAAAAGGGCCCTTTGTACGAGAAATTAAATCTGGAAAAATAGAAGCCTGGGCGAGTTGGTATGTATACATTCTAAAACAGCGCAAAAGAACAGGGACGAGAGAACGAGACGTACAACACGAGCGCTGCATGGAAAAGGGCCCTTTGTACGAGAAATGAAATCTGCCAAAATAGAAGCCTGGGCGAGTTGGTATGTATACATTCTAAAACAGCGCGAAAGAACAGGGACGAGAGAACGAAACGTACAACACGAGCGCTGCATGGAAAAGGGCCCTTTGTACGAGAAATGAAATCTGCCAAAATAGAAGCCTGGGCGAGTTGGTATGTATACATTCTAAAACAGCGCAAAAGAACAGGGACGAGAGAACGAAACGCACAACACGAGCGCTGCATGGAAAAGGGCCCTTTGTACGAGAAATGAAATCTGCCAAAATAGAAGCCTGGGCGAGTTGGTATGTATACATTCTAAAACAGCGCAAAAGACAGGGACGAGAGAACGAAACGTACAACACGAGCGCTGCATGGAAAAGGGCCCTTTGTACGAGAAATGAAATCTGCCAAAATAGAAGCCTGGGCGAGTTGGTATGTATACATTCTAAAACAGCGCAAAAGAACAGGGACGAGAGAACGAAACGTACAACACGAGCGCTGCATGGAAAAGGGCCCTTTGTACGAGAAATGAAATCTGCCAAAATAGAAGCCTAGGCGAGTTGGTATGTATACATTCTAAAACAACGCAAAAGAACAGGGACGAGAGAACGAAACCTACAACACGAGCGCTGCATGGAAAAGGGCCCTTTGTACGAGAAATGAAATCTGCAAAAATAGAAGCCTGGGCGAGTTGGTATGTATACATTCTAAAACAGCGCAAAAGAACAGGGACGAGAGAACGAGACGTACAACACGAGCGCTGCATGGAAAAGGGCCCTTTGTACGAGAAATGAAATCTGCCAAAATAGAAGCCTGGGCGAGTTGGTATGTATACATTCTAAAACAGCGCAAAAGAACCGGGACGAGAGAACGAAACGTACAACACGAGCGCTGCATGGAAAAGGGCCCTTTGTACGAGAAATGAAATCTGCCAAAATAGAAGCCTGGGCGAGTTGGTATGTATACATTCTAAAACAGCGCAAAAGAACAGGGACGAGAGAACGAAACGTACAACACGAGCGCTGCATGGAAAAGGGCCCTTTGTACGAGAAATGAAATCTGCCATAATAGAAGCCTGGGCGAGTTGGTATGTATACATTCTAAAACAGCGCAAAAGAACAGGGACGAGAGAACAAAACGTACAACACGAGCGCTGCATGGAAAAGGGCCCTTTGTACGAGAAATGAAATCTGCCAAAATAGAAGCCTGGGCGAGTTGGTATGTATACATTCTAAAACAGCGCAAAAGAACAGGGACGAGAGAACGAAACGTACAACACGAGCTTTGCATGGAAAAGGGCCCTTTGTACGAGAAATGAAATCTGCCAAAATAGAAGCCTGGGCGAGTTGGTATGTATACATTCTAAAACAGCGCAAAAGAACAGGGATGAGAGAACAAAACGTACAACACGAGCGCTGCATGGAAAAGGGCCCTTTGTACGAGAAATGAAATCTGCCAAAATAGAAGCCTGGGCGAGTTGGTATGTATACATTCTAAAACAGCGCAAAAGAACAGGGACGAGAGAACGAAACGTACAACACGAGCGCTGCATGGAAAAGGGCCCTTTGTACGAGAAATGAAATCTGCATAAATAGAAGCCTGGGCGAGTTGGTATGTATACATCCTAAAACAGCGCTAAAGAACAGGGACGAGAGAACGAAACGTACAACACGAGCGCTGCATGGAAAAGGGCCCTTTGTACGAGAAATGAAATCTGCCAAAATAGAAGCCTGGGCGAGTTGGTATGTATAGATTCTAAAACAGCGCAAAAGAACAGGGACGAGAGAACGAAACGTACAACACGAGCGCTGCATTGAAAAGGGCCCTTTGAACGAGAAATGAAATCTGCCAAAATAGAAGCCTGGGCGAGTTGGTATGTATACATTCTAAAACAGCGCAAAAGAACAGGGACGAGAGAACGAAACGTACAACACGAGCGCTGCATGGAAAAGGGCCCTTTGTACGAGAAATGAAATCTGCCAAAATAGAAGCCTGGGCGAGTTGGTATGTATACATTCTAAAACAGCGGAAAAGAACAGGGACGAGAGAACGAAACGTACAACACGAGCGCTGCATGGAAAAGGGCCCTTTGTACGAGAAATGAAATCTGCCAAAATAGAAGCCTGGGCGAGTTGGTATGTATACATTCTAAAACAGCGCAAAAGAACAGGGACGAGAGAACAAAACGTACAACACGAGCACTGCATGGAAAAGGGCCCTTTGTACGAGAAATGAAATCTGTCAAAATAGAAGCCTGGGCGAGTTGGTATGTATACATTCTAAAACAGTGCAAAAGAACAGGGACGAGAGAACGAAACGTACAACACTAGCGCTGCATGGAAAACGGCCCTTTGTACGAGAAATGAAATCTGCCAAAATAGAAGCCTGGGCGAGTTGGTATGTATACATTCTAAAACAGTGCAAAAGAACCGGGACGAGAGAACGAAACGTACAACACGAGCGCTGCATGGAAAAGGGCCCTTTGTACGAGAAATGAAATCTGCCAAAATAGAAGCCTGGGCGAGTTGGTATGTATACATTCTAAAACAGCGCAAAAGAACAGGGACGAGAGAACGAAACGTACAACACGAGCGCTGCATGGAAAAGGGCCCTTTGTACGAGAAATGAAATCTGCCAAAATAGAAGCCTGGGCGAGTTGGTATGTATACATTCTAAAACAGCGCAAAAGAACAGGGACGAGAGAACGAAACGTACAACACGAGCGCTGCATGGAAAAGGGCCCTTTGTACGAGAAATGAAATCTGCCAAAATAGAAGCCTGGGCGAGTTGGTATGTATACGTTCTAAAACAGCGCAAAAGAACAGGGACGAGAGAACGAGACGTACAACACGAGCGCTGCATGGAAAAGGGCCCTTTGTACGAGAAATGAAATCTGCCAAAATAGAAGCCTGGGCGAGTTGGTATGTATACATTCTAAAACAGCGCGAAAGAACAGGGATGAGAGAACAAAACGTACAACACGAGCGCTGCATGGAAAAGGGCCCTTTGTACGAGAAATGAAATCTGCCAAAATAGAAGCCTAGGCGAGTTGGTATGTATACATTCTAAAACAGCGCAAAAGAACAGGGACGAGAGAACGAAACGTACAACACGAGCGCTGCATGGAAAAGGGCCCTTTGTACGAGAAATGAAATCTGCAAAAATAGAAGCCTGGGCGAGTTGATATGTATACATTCTAAAACAGCGCAAAAGAACAGGGACGAGAGAACGAGACGTACAACACGAGCGCTGCATGGAAAAGGGCCCTTTGTACGAGAAATGAAATCTGCAAAAATAGAAGCCTGGGCGAGTTGGTATGTATACATTCTAAAACAGCGCAAAAGAACAGGGACGAGAGAACGAGACGTACAACACGAGCGCTGCATGGAAAAGGGCCCTTTGTACGAGAAATGAAATCTGCCAAAATAGAAGCCTGGGCGAGTTGGTATGTATACATTCTAAAACAGCGCAAAAGAACAGGGACGAGAGAACGAAACGTACAACACGAGCGCTGCATGGAAAAGGGCCCTTTGTACGAGAAATGAAATCTGCCAAAATAGAAGCCTGGGCGAGTTGGTATGTATACATTCTAAAACAGCGCAAAAGAACAGGGACGAGAGAACGAAACGTACAACACGAGCGCTGCATGGAAAAGGGCCCTTTGTACGAGAAATGAAATCTGCCAAAATAGAAGCCTAGGCGAGTTGGTATGTATACATTCTAAAACAGCGCAAAAGAACAGGGACGAGAGAACGAAACGTACAACACGAGCGCGTCATGGAAAAGGGCCCTTTGTACGAGAAATGAAATCTGCCAAAATAGAAGCCTGGGCGAGTTGGTATGTATACATTCTAAAACAGCGCAAAAGAACAGGGACGAGAGAACGAAACGTACAACACGAGCGCTGCATGGAAAAGGGCCCTTTGTACGAGAAATGAAATCTGCCAAAATAGAAGCCTAGGCGAGTTGGTATGTATACATTCTAAAACAGCGCAAAAGAACAGGGACGAGAGAACAAAACGTACAACACGAGCGCTGCATGGAAAAGGGCCCTTTGTACGAGAAATTAAATCTGCAAAAATAGAAGCCTGGGCGAGTTGGTATGTATACATTCTAAAACAGCGCAAAAGAACAGGGACGAGAGAACGAGACGTACAACACGAGCGCTGCATGGAAAAGGGCCCTTTGTACGAGAAATGAAATCTGCCAAAATAGAAGCCTGGGCGAGTTGGTATGTATACATTCTAAAACAGCGCGAAAGAACAGGGACGAGAGAACGAAACGTACAACACGAGCGCTGCATGGAAAAGGGCCCTTTGTACGAGAAATGAAATCTGCCAAAATAGAAGCCTGGGCGAGTTGGTATGTATACATTCTAAAACAGCGCAAAAGAACAGGGACGAGAGAACGAAACGCACAACACGAGCGCTGCATGGAAAAGGGCCCTTTGTACGAGAAATGAAATCTGCCAAAATAGAAGCCTGGGCGAGTTGGTATGTATACATTCTAAAACAGCGCAAAAGACAGGGACGAGAGAACGAAACGTACAACACGAGCGCTGCATGGAAAAGGGCCCTTTGTACGAGAAATGAAATCTGCCAAAATAGAAGCCTGGGCGAGTTGGTATGTATACATTCTAAAACAGCGCAAAAGAACAGGGACGAGAGAACGAAACGTACAACACGAGCGCTGCATGGAAAAGGGCCCTTTGTACGAGAAATGAAATCTGCCAAAATAGAAGCCTAGGCGAGTTGGTATGTATACATTCTAAAACAACGCAAAAGAACAGGGACGAGAGAACGAAACCTACAACACGAGCGCTGCATGGAAAAGGGCCCTTTGTACGAGAAATGAAATCTGCAAAAATAGAAGCCTGGGCGAGTTGGTATGTATACATTCTAAAACAGCGCAAAAGAACAGGGACGAGAGAACGAGACGTACAACACGAGCGCTGCATGGAAAAGGGCCCTTTGTACGAGAAATGAAATCTGCCAAAATAGAAGCCTGGGCGAGTTGGTATGTATACATTCTAAAACAGCGCAAAAGAACCGGGACGAGAGAACGAAACGTACAACACGAGCGCTGCATGGAAAAGGGCCCTTTGTACGAGAAATGAAATCTGCCAAAATAGAAGCCTGGGCGAGTTGGTATGTATACATTCTAAAACAGCGCAAAAGAACAGGGACGAGAGAACGAAACGTACAACACGAGCGCTGCATGGAAAAGGGCCCTTTGTACGAGAAATGAAATCTGCCATAATAGAAGCCTGGGCGAGTTGGTATGTATACATTCTAAAACAGCGCAAAAGAACAGGGACGAGAGAACAAAACGTACAACACGAGCGCTGCATGGAAAAGGGCCCTTTGTACGAGAAATGAAATCTGCCAAAATAGAAGCCTGGGCGAGTTGGTATGTATACATTCTAAAACAGCGCAAAAGAACAGGGACGAGAGAACGAAACGTACAACACGAGCTTTGCATGGAAAAGGGCCCTTTGTACGAGAAATGAAATCTGCCAAAATAGAAGCCTGGGCGAGTTGGTATGTATACATTCTAAAACAGCGCAAAAGAACAGGGATGAGAGAACAAAACGTACAACACGAGCGCTGCATGGAAAAGGGCCCTTTGTACGAGAAATGAAATCTGCCAAAATAGAAGCCTGGGCGAGTTGGTATGTATACATTCTAAAACAGCGCAAAAGAACAGGGACGAGAGAACGAAACGTACAACACGAGCGCTGCATGGAAAAGGGCCCTTTGTACGAGAAATGAAATCTGCCAAAATAGAAGCCTGGGCGAGTTGGTATGTATAGATTCTAAAACAGCGCAAAAGAACAGGGACGAGAGAACGAAACGTACAACACGAGCGCTGCATTGAAAAGGGCCCTTTGAACGAGAAATGAAATCTGCCAAAATAGAAGCCTGGGCGAGTTGGTATGTATACATTCTAAAACAGCGCAAAAGAACAGGGACGAGAGAACGAAACGTACAACACGAGCGCTGCATGGAAAAGGGCCCTTTGTACGAGAAATGAAATCTGCCAAAATAGAAGCCTGGGCGAGTTGGTATGTATACATTCTAAAACAGCGCAAAAGAACAGGGACAAGAGAACGAAACGTACAACACGAGCGCTGCATGGAAAAGGGCCCTTTGTACGAGAAATGAAATCTGCCAAAATAGAAGCCTGGGCGAGTTGGTATGTATACATTCTAAAACAGCGCAAAAGAACAGGGACGAGAGAACGAAACGCACAACACGAGCGCTGCATGGAAAAGGGCCCTTTGTACGAGAAATGAAATCTGCCAAAATAGAAGCCTGGGCGAGTTGGTATGTATACATTCTAAAACAGCGCAAAAAAACAGGGACGAGAGAACGAAACGTACAACACGAGCGCTGCATGGAAAAGGGCCCTTTGTACGAGAAATGAAATCTGCCAAAATAGAAGCCTGGGCGAGTTGGTATGTATACATTCTAAAACAGCGCAAAAGAACAGGGACGAGAGAACGAAACGTACAACACGAGCGCTGCATGGAAAAGGGCCCTTTGTACGAGAAATGAAATCTGCCAAAATAGAAGCCTAGGCGAGTTGGTATGTATACATTCTAAAACAGCGCAAAAGAACAGGGACGAGAGAACGAAACGTACAACACGAGCGCTGCATGGAAAAGGGCCCTTTGTACGAGAACTGAAATCTGCAAAAATAGAAGCCTGGGCGAGTTGGTATGTATACATTCTAAAACAGCGCAAAAGAACAGGGACGAGAGAACGAGACGTACAACACGAGCGCTGCATGGAAAAGGGCCCTTTGTACGAGAAGTGAAATCTGCCAAAATAGAAGCCTGGGCGAGTTGGTATGTATACATTCTAAAACAGCGCAAAAGAACAGGGACGAGAGAACGAAACGTACAACACGAGCGCTGCATGGAAAAGGGCCCTTTGTACGAGAAATGAAATCTGCCAAAATGGAAGCCTGGGAGAGTTGGTATGTATACATTCTAAAACAGCGCAAAAGAACAGGGACGAGAGAACGAAACGTACAACACGAGCGCTGCATGGAAAAGGGCCCTTTGTACGAGAAATGAAATCTGCCAAAATAGAAGCCTGGGCGAGTTGGTATGTATACATTCTAAAACAGCGCAAAAGAACAGGGACGAGAGAACGAAACGTACAACACGAGCTTTGCATGGAAAAGGGCCCTTTGTACGAGAAATGAAATCTGCCAAAATAGAAGCCTGGGCGAGTTGGTATGTATACATTCTAAAACAGCGCAAAAGAACAGGGACGAGAGAACGAAACGTACAACACGAGCGCTGCATGGAAAAGGGCCCTTTGTACGAGAAATGAAATCTGCCAAAATAGAAGCCTGGGCGAGTTGGTATGTATACATTCTAAAACAGCGCAAAAGAACAGGGACGAGAGAACGAAACGCACAACACGAGCGCTGCATGGAAAAGGGCCCTTTGTACGAGAAATGAAATCTGCCAAAATAAAAGCCTGGGCGAGTTGGTATGTATACATTCTAAAACAGCGCAAAAAACAGGGCCGAGAGAACGAAACGTACAACACGAGCGCTGCATGGAAAAGGGCTCTTTGTACGAGAAATGAAATCTGCCAAAATAGAAGCCTGGGCGAGTTGGTATGTATACATTCTAAAACAGCGCAAAAGAACAGGGACGAGAGAACGAAACGTACAACACGAGCGCTGCATGGAAAAGGGCCCTTTGTACGAGAAATGAAATCTGCCAAAATAGAAGCCTAGGCGAGTTGGTATGTATACATTCTAAAACAACGCAAAAGAACAGGGACGAGAGAACGAAACGTACAACACGAGCGCTGCATGGAAAAGGGCCCTTTGTACGAGAAATGAAATCTGCAAAAATAGAAGCCTGGGCGAGTTGGTATGTATACATTCTAAAACAGCGCAAAAGAACAGGGACGAGAGAACGAGACGTACAACACGAGCGCTGCATGGAAAAGGGCCCTTTGTACGAGAAATGAAATCTGCGAAAATAGAAGCCTGGGCGAGTTGGTATGTATACATTCTAAAACAGCGCAAAAGAACAGGGACGAGAGAACGAAACGTACAACACGAGCGCTGCATGGAAAAGGGCCCTTTGTACGAGAAATGAAATCTGCCAAAATAGAAGCCTGGGCGAGTTGGTATGTATACATTCTAAAACAGCGCAAAAGAACAGGGACGAGAGAACGAAACGTACAACACGAGCGCTGCATGGAAAAGGGCCCTTTGTACGAGAAATGAAATCTGCCAAAATAGAAGCCTGGGCGAGTTGGTATGTATACATTCTAAAACAGCGCAAAAAAACAGGGACGAGAGAACGAAACGTACAACACGAGCGCTGCATGGAAAAGGGCCCTTTGTACGAGAAATGAAATCTGCCAAAATAGAAGCCTGGGCGAGTTGCTATGTATACATTCTAAAACAGCGCAAAAGAACAGGGACGAGAGAACGAAACGTACAACACGAGCGCTGCATGGAAAAGGGCCCGTTGTACGAGAAATGAAATCTGCCAAAATAGAAGCCTGGGCGAGTTGGTATGTATACATTCTAAAACAGCGCAAAAGAACAGGGACGAGAGAACGAAACGTACAACACGAGCGCTGCATGGAAAAGGGCCCTTTGTACGAGAAATGAAATCTGCCAAAATAGAAGCCTGGGCGAGTTGGTATGTATACATTCTAAAACAGCGCAAAAGAACAGGGACGAGAGAACGAAACGTACAACACGAGCTTTGCATGGAAAAGGGCCCTTTGTACGAGAAATGAAATCTGCCAAAATAGAAGCCTGGGCGAGTTGGTATGTATACATTCTAAAACAGCGCAAAAGAACAGGGACGAGAGAACGAAACGTACAACACGAGCGCTGCATGTAAAAGGGCCCTTTGTACGAGAAATGAAATCTGCCAAAATAGAAGCCTGGGCGAGTTGGTATGTATACATTCTAAAACAGCGCAAAAAAACAGGGACGAGAGAACGAAACGTACAACACGAGCGCTGCATGGAAAAGGGCCCTTTGTACGAGAAATGCAATCTGCCAAAATATAAGCCTGGGCGAGTTGGTATGTATACATTCTAAAACAGCGCAAAAGAACAGGGACGAGAGAACGAAACGTACAACACGAGCGCTGCATGGAAAAGGGCCCTTTGTACGAGAAATGAAATCTGCCAAAATAGAAGCCTGGGCGAGTTGGTATGTATACATTCTAAAACAGCGCAAAAGAACAGGGACGAGAGAACAAAACGTACAACACGAGCGCTGCATGGAAAAGGGCCCTTTGTACGAGAAATGAAATCTGCCAAAATAGAAGCCTGGGCGAGTTGGTATGTATACATTCTAAAACAACGCAAAAGAACAGGGACGAGAGAACGAAACGTACAACACGAGCGCTGCATGGCAAAGGGCCCTTTGTACGAGAAATGAAATCTGCCAAAATAGAAGCCTGGGCGAGTTGGTATGTATACATTCTAAAACAGCGCAAAAGAACATGGATGAGAGAACAAAACGTACAACACGAGCGCTGCATGGAAAAGGGCCCTTTGTACGAGAAATGAAATCTGCCAAAATAGAAGCCTGGGCGAGTTGGTATGTATACATTCTAAAACAGCGCAAAAAAACAGGGACGAGAGAACGAAACGTACAACACGAGCGCTGCATGGAAAAGGGCCCTTTGTACGAGAAATGAAATCTGCCAAAATAGAAGCCTGGGCGAGTTGGTATGTATACAATCTAAAACAGCGCAAAAGAACAGGGACGAGAGAACGAAACGTACAACACGAGCGCTGCATGGAAAAGGGCCCTTTGTACGAGAAATGAAATCTGCCAAAATAGAAGCCTGGGCGAGTTGGTATGTATACATTCTAAAACAGCGCAAAAGAACATGGATGAGAGAACAAAACGTACAACACGAGCGCTGCATGGAAAAGGGCCCTTTGTACGAGAAATGAAATCTGCCAAAATAGAAGCCTGGGCGAGTTGGTATGTATACATTCTAAAACAACGCAAAAGAACAGGGACGAGAGAACGAAACGTACAACACGAGCGCTGCATGGAAAATGGCCCTTTGTACGAGAAATGAAATCTGCCAAAATAGAAGCCTGGGCGAGTTGGCATGTATACATCCTAAAACAGCGCAAAAGAACAGGGACGAGAGAACGAAACGTACAACACGAGCGCTGCATGGAAAAGGGCCCTTTGTACGAGAAATGAAATCTGCCAAAATAGAAGCCTGGGCGAGTTGGTATGTATAGATTCTAAAACAGCGCAAAAGAACAGGGACGAGAGAACGAAACGTACAACACGAGCGCTGCATTGAAAAGGGCCCTTTGAACGAGAAATGAAATCTGCCAAAATAGAAGCCTGAGCGAGTTGGTATGTATACATTCTAAAACAGCGCAAAAGAACAGGGACGAGAGAACGAAACGTACAACACGAGCGCTGCATGGAAAAGGGCCCTTTGTACGAGAAATGAAATCTGCCAAAATAGAAGCCTGGGCGAGTTGGTATGTATACATTCTAAAACAGCGCAAAAGAACAGGGACGAGATAACGAAACGTACAACACGAGCGCTGCATGTAAAAGGGCCCTTTGTACGAGAAATGAAATCTGCCAAAATAGAAGCCTGGGCGAGTTGGTATGTATACATTCTAAAACAGCGCAAAAAAACAGGGACGAGGGAACGAAACGTACAACACGAGCGCTGCATGGAAAAGGGCCCTTTGTACGAGAAATGAAATCTGCCAAAATAGAAGCCTGGGCGAGTTGGTATGTATACATTCTAAAACAGCGCAAAAGAACAGGGACGAGAGAACGAAACGTACAACACGAGCGCTGCATGGAAAAGGGCCCGTTGTACGAGAAATGAAATCTGCCAAAATAGAAGCCTGGGCGAGTTGGTATGTATACATTCTAAAACAGCGCAAAAGAACAGGGACGAGAGAACGAAACGTACAACACGAGCGCTGCATGGAAAAGGGCCCTTTGTACGAGAAATGAAATCTGCCAAAATAGAAGCCTGGGCGAGTTGGTATGTATACATTCTAAAACAGCGCAAAAGAACAGGGACGAGAGAACGAAACGTACAACACAAGCGCTGCATGAAAAAGGGCTATTTGTACGAGAAATGAAATCTGCCAAAATAGAAGCCTGGGCAAGTTGGTATGTATACATTCTAAAACAGCGCAAAAGAACATGGACGAGAGAACGAAACGTACAACACGAGCGCTGCATGGAAAAGGGCCCTTTGTACGAGAAATGAAATCTGCCAAAATAGAAGCCTGGGCGAGTTGGTATGTATACATTCTAAAACAGCGCAAAAGAACAGGGACGAGAGAACGAAACGTACAACACGAGCTTTGCATGGAAAAGGGCCCTTTGTACGAGAAATGAAATCTGCCAAAATAGAAGCCTGGGCGAGTTGGTATGTATACATTCTAAAACAGCGCAAAAGAACAGGGACGAGAGAACAAAACGTACAACACGAGCGCTGCATGGAAAAGGGCCCTTTGTACGAGAAATGAAATCTGCCAAAATAGAAGCCTGGGCGAGTTGGTATGTATACATTCTAAAACAGCGCAAAAGAACAGGGACGAGAGAACGAAACGTACAACACGAGCGCTGCATGGAAAAGGGCCCTTTGTACGAGAAATGAAATCTGCCAAAATAGAAGCCTGGGCGAGTTGGTATGTATACATTCTAAAACAGCGCAAAAGAACAGGGATGAGAGAACAAAACGTACAACACGAGCGCTGCATGGAAAAGGGCCCTTTGTACGAGAAATGAAATCTGCCAAAATAGAAGCCTGGGCGAGTTGGTATGTATACATTCTAAAACAGCGCAAAAGAACAGGGACGAGAGAACGAAACGTACAACACGAGCGCTGCATGTAAAAGGGCCCTTTGTACGAGAAATGAAATCTGCCAAAATAGAAGCCTGGGCGAGTTGGTATGTATACATTCTAAAACAGCGCAAAAAAACAGGGACGAGAGAACGAAACGTACAACACGAGCGCTGCATGGAAAAGGGCCCTTTGTACGAGAAATGCAATCTGCCAAAATAGAAGCCTGGGCGAGTTGGTATGTATACATTCTAAAACAGCGCAAAAGAACAGGGACGAGAGAACGAAACGTACAACACGAGCGCTGCATGGAAAAGGGCCCTTTGTACGAGAAATGAAATCTGCCAAAATAGAAGCCTGGGCGAGTTGGTATGTATACATTCTAAAACAGAGCAAAAGAACAGGGACGAGAGAACGAAACGTACAACACGAGCGCTGCATGGAAAAGGGCCCTTTGTACGAGAAATGAAATCTGCCAAAATAGAAGCCTGGGCGAGTTGGTATGTATACATTCTAAAACAGCGCAAAAGAACAGGGATGAGAGAACGAAACGTACAACACAAGCGCTGCATGAAAAAGGGCTATTTGTACGAGAAATGAAATCTGCCAAAATAGAAGCCTGGGCGAGTTGGTATGTATACAATCTAAAACAGCGCAAAAGAACATGGACGAGAGAACGAAACGTACAACACGAGCGCTGCATGGAAAAGGGCCCTTTGTACGAGAAATGAAATCTGCCAAAATAGAAGCCTGGGCGAGTTGGTATGTATACATTCTAAAACAGCGCAAAAGAACAGGGACGAGAGAACGAAACGTACAACACGAGCTTCGCATGGAAAAGGGCCCTTTGTACGAGAAATGAAATCTGCCAAAATAGAAGCCTGGGCGAGTTGGTATGTATACATTCTAAAACAGCGCAAAAGAACAGGGACGAGAGAACAAAACGTACAACACGAGCGCTGCATGGAAAAGGGTCCTTTGTACGAGAAATGAAATCTGCCAAAATAGAAGCCTGGGCGAGTTGGTATATATACATTCTAAAACAGCGCAAAAGAACAGGGACGAGAGAACGAAACGTACAACACGAGCGCTGCATGGAAAAGGGCCCTTTGTACGAGAAATGAAATCTGCCAAAATAGAAGCCTGGGCGAGTTGGTATGTATACATTCTAAAACAGCGCAAAAGAACAGGGATGAGAGAACAAAACGTACAACACGAGCGCTGCATGGAAAAGGGCCCTTTGTACGAGAAATGAAATATGCCAAAATAGAAGCCTGGGCGAGTTGGTATGTATACATTCTAAAACAACGCAAAAGAACAGGGACGAGAGAACGAAACGTACAAAACGAGCGCTGCATGGAAAAGGGCCCTTTGTACGAGAAATTAAATCTGCCAAAATAGAAGCCTGGGCGAGTTGGTATGTATACATCCTAAAACAGCGCAAAAGAACAGGGACGAGAGAACGAAACGTACAACACGAGCGCTGCATGGAAAAGGGCCCTTTGTACGAGAAATGAAATCTGCCAAAATAGAAGCCTGGGCGAGTTGGTATGTATAGATTCTAAAACAGCGCAAAAGAACAGGGACGAGAGAACGAAACGTACAACACGAGCGCTGCATGGAAAAGGGCCCTTTGTACGAGAAATGAAATCTGCCAAAATAGAAGCCTGGGCGAGTTGGTATGTATACATTCTAAAACAGCGCAAAAGAACAGGGACGAGAGAACGAAACGTACAACACGAGCGCTGCATGGAAAAGGGCCCTTTGTACGAGAAATGAAATCTGCCAAAATAGAAGCCTGGGCGAGTTGGTATGTATACATTCTAAAACAGCGCAAAAGAACAGGGACGAGAGAACGAAACGCACAACACGAGCGCTGCATGGAAAAGGGCCCTTTGTACGAGAAATGAAATCTGCCAAAATAGAAGCCTGGGCGAGTTGGTATGTATACATTCTAAAACACCGCAAAAAAACAGGGACGAGAGAACGAAACGTACAACACGAGCGCTGCATGGAAAAGGGCCCTTTGTACGAGAAATGAAATCTGCCAAAATAGAAGCCTGGGCGAGTTGGTATGTATACATTCTAAAACAGCGCAAAAGAACAGGGACGAGAGAACGAAACGTACAACACCAGCGCTGCATGGAAAAGGGCCCTTTGTACGAGAAATGAAATCTGCCAAAATAGAAGCCTGGGCGAGTTGGTATGTATACATTCTAAAACAGCGCAAAAGAACAGGGACGAGAGAACGAAACGTACAACACGAGCGCTGCATGGAAAAGGGCCCTTTGTACGAGAAATGAAATCTGCCAAAATAGAAGCCTGGGCGAGTTGGTATGTATACATTCTAAAACAGCGCAAAAGAACAGGGACGAGAGAACGAAACGTACAACACGAGCGCTGCATGGAAAAGGGCCCTTTGTACGAGAAATGAAATCTGCCAAAATAGAAGCCTGGGCGAGTTGGTATGTATACATTCTAAACAGCGCAAAAGAACAGGGACGAGAGAACGAAACGTACAACACGAGCACTGCATGGAAAAGGGCCCTTTGTGCGAGAAATGAAATCTGCCAAAATAGAAGCCTGGGCGAGTTGGTATGTATACATTCTAAAACAGTGCAAAAGAACAGGGACGAGAGAACGAAACGTACAACACGAGCGCTGCATGGAAAAGGGCCCTTTGTACGAGAAATGAAATCTGCCAAAATAGAAGCCTGGGCGAGTTCGTATGTATACATTCTAAAACAGCGCAAAAGAACAGGGACGAGAGAACGAAACGTACAACACGAGCGCTGCATGGAAAAGGGCCCTTTGTACGAGAAATGAAATCTGCCAAAATAGAAGCCTGGGCGAGTTGGTATGTATACATTCTAAAACAGCGCAAAAGAACAGGGACGAGAGAACGAAACGTACAACACGAGCGCTGCATGGAAAAGGGCCCTTTGTACGAGAAATGATATCTGCCAAAATAGAAGCCTGGGCGAGTTGGTATGTATACATTCTAAAACAGCGCAAAAGAACACGGACGAGAGAACGAAACGTACAACACGAGCGCTGCATGGAAAAGGGCCCTTTGTACGAGAAATGAAATCTGCCAAAATAGAAGCCTGGGCGAGTTTGTATGTATACATTCTAAAACAGTGCAAAAGAACAGGGACGAGAGAACGAAACGTACAACACGAGCGCTGCATGGAAAAGGGCCCTTTGTACGAGAAATGAAATCTGCCAAAATAGAAGCCTGGGCGAGTTGGTATGTATACACTCTAAAACAGCGCAAAAGAACATGGACGAGAGAACGAAACTTACAACACGCGGCGCTCGTGTTGTACGTTTCGTTCTCTGTTGTACGTTTCGTTCTCTCGTCCCTGTTCTTTTGCGCTGTTTTAGAATGACTGTGGAGTTAGTTTGGACAGTAATTGACTTTCAGCGATCAAGCATATATTCCTCGATCCCCTCCAATATAGCGGAAAGCAAATTCACAGTGGAAGTCTTCAGTGGTTCACTTTGAATTAGAACCTCATGGATTCTGCACATAAATTTAAGAAAGGACATCGCCCGACAAAGTTTAGCATCCACATCTTATGAAATATAGCCGGCTGCGTTGAACGCGAGATTCGTTTTTAATATGTGTGCTCTGGTGAAAGGAACAAGTGGTTGCACTTAGGCGACACAGAAGGCTTGCTGAATTCTAATTTTATAGCTTTTGTGAACGATCACCTGTAGTATGAAGACAAAAATTCAGTTCATGCTTTCATTTCAGTAATTTTCCTTCCGATCTAGTGCCACATTAAATAAAGTTCAACTGTAAAGAAAAAAAAACACGAACGCTTTTCTGATAGAAATCATAAGGCATCATTTAGGCTGGCACGCTTGAAATCCTAGCTTCGGACCTCACGATTGGGAGTGTAAACACACATCTCTTCAATGCACGCCTTCACATTCATGGAAACTGAACCTTAGGTTTTGTCGTAACTTCACCTTCATACAACGTCTGCTGCGTGGAACGGCCCCAACAATGTAGAACTTTCTGGCCTCACAAAAAGAAGCAGAAGACCGAAGCAGAAAAAGGGGGCTCATAAACAGCAGCGAGTCTGTGAGACGACATGCACGTTAAATGATAATTTTTTATCGTTATCAGCTAAAGATATTGCTGCCTCTTCCTCATTCCTTTTATATTGAAGCATGATTGTTTCCAAATATTTTCATTGACCTTATTGTCCATGAGCCTATTGAAATGACATCCCCTAAGATGTATTCTGCAGCATCATTTATATATCATGCAGATCCGAGCAGTGTTTTGTGCCGCTACTGTCCTCTCTTTTCCTCTCAGCTAGTGGTTCTCTTAGGTCATTGTCTTCGAAAATGTGTCTAGTTTCAGGATGTTTGGGTATACCAGTGAGCGCCTATTATAACCTGGTTATATCAAGGCCATACGCAATCGAACGGTTTGGAATTTAGTTAGGTAAATTCCTTATTGGAGTAACTTGTGCCTTCAAAAGAATTATTCAACTCAGCTGCGGCTATATCAGCAACCTAGGATAGCGCTCGTCAAATTAGGAATGCCAGCTGGATTCGGAAATGCGTAATTTAAATTAGGCAGGGAAACATCTAGATAAATCAGTGAATGGAT